>NC_092382.1:74700631-74889382 GCF_030028105.1 Mobula birostris
CAGCTCCCAATTGCCCTGGGCAGAGATCGACCATGATGACCTCCAGTTATCTTCCACCGGTATGTCTCCCTTTGAATGCCAGAAGCTATTCCAGCCCCCGCTCTTCCCTGATCAGGAGATCGATGTAGGGGTTCCTGCTGCTGAACAGCTCGCCCAGTGCTACAGGCGCACCTGGAGACGAGCCAGGGCTTCTCGGCTGCGCGCCCAGAAATGAGATGCCCAACAGTTAAGGACATTCAAGCCAGGTGAGGAGGTCTGGTTGGCCTCAAGGAATCTTCCCTTGAAAGCTGGGAGCCTCAAATTGACGGTGCACTAGGTGGGACAGTTCGTGGTAGAAAAGGTTGTTAACAATATGTCGTACAGATTGCGATTAACAGCATCAATGAAGATCCACCCAGTATTCCATGTTCACCCAGCTCAAGCTGGTTACTATCTCTACCCTGACCACAGTTACTCAGCCTCCGCCAACCCCTCCCCTCTTGTCTATACGGTGCGGCGGCGGCCACGGATTCAGCAGCACAGCAGATACGGTAAATGTGCGGGTGAATATGCACGTGTCAGGTAATTATTATTTCATTGTGATGGTACTTAAATCCATTCTTTTTGTCGTACTGCTTGTCGAGAGCTGAAATAAGCAGAGCAACACTTTTGTTGTCTGCTTGTGTTCCACCTTGCCTCAGAAATTGGACTGTCCATTTACCCGACTCCGAAGACGTCGGAATTCGCTTTACTCCAGTAATTCTTTCCAGCCGCAGTTTTGGCTTTGTTTTCCATGTGAGAGATTTTGCTGCCAGCTCTGTTTGGCCTAATGTTGATCGTTTTCTTTTCCCTCTAACTTTATTCGTATTAATGTCTGAGAACTATCGGCCCGCTTCGGAGACTCTCGCTCCGCACTTGGGCCATATCCGAACCCAATGACAGATTTAAGCTACTTTCGGAAAATCGTTGGTTGTAACCAACCCAACAGATGTATCACTCCTGTGAATCAATACCTTGCTCAATATTCATGTGCGTGCAATCCCACATGACTATTACCTTACGGTTTTCGTCTGTACCTGAAAGCCGGACCTAATGCCTGATTAAGGATTATACGGCTAAACTCAATAACGTCAGCTTTATTTTTACTTTTATTTCCTTGCGAAAGAACTGTACAAGTGTACCCTATGAGACACCCAAGCGTTGGTCCACGCACGGTAGATTATCCAGTCCCGCTAATAATACAAATTTGAGTTGTCCATGTCTCCTTTGTTGGTCCGCGTTAACCTCGTGTGATGGGAAAAGTTGTTTCTGATTATGGTGTGTTCACCGACTGTGGATATCACTGCCGTGCTTCATCTGGAGTAAGACCTGCAGTGGCCCAGGTGATGGTTAGTTCCATTGCAACCAAATGCATTGTTCACGTCTCTTGGGTTGAAGTAAACCTTAGGTTTAAAGTGCTGTTATACTTTACGTCAACATGTCCAGGAGACTTTCAGCTCTCAGGTATCCAAATAGGTTTCATCTCGCTTTCTCATTTGTCTCCATTAACCATGTGCTTCGCTTGTTTCCCCTTCTGTCTTCCAAATTCCTCAGTCTGTAGGTATCAGTCTCTTTGCAATATCTTGTCTGCAAATTTGCTAGCCTTCTTATCCCCCTTCAGGATCACTTTGAGTAAGCTTGCTCCGTTATGAATCCATTCTTTTACCGTCACCTCTCCTACCGTTGTTCTGCTCTGCCCCTCGTGTACTGATGAGAAACAACGTCCAAAAACAAACTAAATGAATAAATATTTACTCATTTTCCTTTCTTCTTTTGTTCGTGGGTATTACTTTATCGGATCAGTTTTGACTGCACCTTTTTGTTATAATATTAGTATCCCTTGGTATCAGTTGCGGTCATATTCCAATACTCCTGCGATTCTCCGACACAGTGGACATTATCTGCCAGTAATATAGGAACTTTAATAGCCTTTTCAACGTTATCTAATCCCTTCAGAATCTGAGTATTGGCCAAATCATCTTAATTTGACGATCCAGCGGCAACGAGCTAAATGTGTTTTCAGGCCTTTTAGGTATTAATGCTGAACTGCTGTTCAGATGAGCCAAATATTTAAATTGAACCTGTATTCCTAATTTGCAATGCAAATGTTTTTCTAAAGAAACAAACTCAAAATCTGTATGTCAAACGTCTTGAGAAACATGTCTTACGTTCTCTAAAAAGAAAACAGTTTTATTCTCGAAAAGGTAACATTTACGATTGTTCCCCAGATAGTCCAAGTTTCCAAAGCATCAATTTCAGATTCTCAATTTAACTGTCCAGCAATTTCCCAAACTGCAGATCCCCGTCTGAAATGTGTGTATCTTATATCCTGAATATAGATGCAAAGATCACCTTCAGCTTGATTCCACAGGGCCAGATGGTTTCCCCCAGGGTCTGTTTCAGCTACAGAAAGCAGCCCTGGGGTAGTGTTGGAGATGGTTGCGTCTGGTTAAACTACGGCAAGCAGCCCTGGGGTAGTGTTGGAGATGGTTGCGTCTGGTTAAACTACGGCAAGCAGCCCTGGGGTAGTGTTGGAGATGGTTGCGTCTGGTTAAACTACGGCAGACAGCCCTGGGGTAGTGTTGGAGATGGTTGCGTCTGGTTAAACTACGGCAGACAGCCCTGGGGTAGTGTTGGGGATGGTTGCGTCTGGTTAAACTACGGCAGACAGCCCTGGGGTAGTGTTGGGGATGGTTGCGTCTGGTTAAACTACGGCAGACAGCCCTGGGGTAGTGTTGGAGATGGTTGCGTCTGGTTAAACTACGGCAGACAGCCCTGGGGTAGTGTTGGAGATGGTTGCGTCTGGTTAAACTACGGCAGACAGCCCTGGGGTAGTGCTGGGGACGTCAGGTTCTGCACCCTATGCTGTGATCGAAAGCCACTTTCCCTCACGTTCTAAGTCAGGGTTGCTGTCTCGCAATCTCCGTGTGTGGAGAGACCTTTCTTCATCCCATCGTTACTCTCCCTGTCGTGGATATTGTGATGCCTTTGTGTGTGGGAGACTTACCCCTTACGTATATGTGGGAGAGTGGCTCCTCCCACCCCGTGTGTGGGTGGGTGTCTACCCCGCGGTGTGATTTTTCGCTCCCCTCTCAGTTCAATTCTCCTGGCCCTGTGACTCCTCCTTTTGCCCTGTGTGTATAAGATACCATCACTGAGCAGTGTAAGTGGACGTCACTTCTTGTTCTGTGTGCAAAGTGTTGGTCCCCACTCCGAGTATGAGAACCCCTTTTCGCGACGATCTGTTTTCCCCCATTCCCCCCTCCTGTGTGCTCATTCCTCCTCTGTATGTGTTTTGGATAATTTCCGCAATGTGTTGGGACATCTACCCTCTGCCTCGTTGGTAATATTTTCCTCTCCATTCCCAGTGTGGTCCAAGTGAGCGCTGAGTTCTCGCCCCACCAAGTGCTCATCCTCCCAGTGAACGGTGTGTGGCAGTTCTTTAACAGGGAGATACATTTAAACGTTCGTTTCACAACTGATTTAATTTTAAACTAAATAATCTAGTGACGCAAGTGATGTGAGACTACGCACACTCGTAACTGAGTAATGCCAACCTGGGGCATCCGGAGTGAAAGTGATATCTGCCACTGACGAATTCGGACTGCAAAATGCAGGTCTTGTGGTAATTACCAGACTGTGGGAGATTGAGTTTATGGTCACTAATCGTCTGACATGGAACGTTCGTATGGTCATTAATGGTGTCACTGATAAACACTGCGGAAATACACAGTCTCCTCTCTCTCTCTCTCTCTCTCTCCATCACCCTCAGTTTATCTGATCTCACATATTGCAATTCCGAGGATCACGTTCCCGTTCTCAGTGCAAACTGATCACTGACGGAGCTGAACCTGAATGAAAGTAAACTGACGGGTGTAATCTGTCTCTGCGCCTCTGATAAATCTGAACTGTAAAACAGAGAAACTTCTGCAAATACCAGACTTTGAAACATTGTGTAAATTGTAACCGGATGTATGGAGATGGACTCATGATCAATGATTGTTTTAATAATAAGTAACAGCGATTACACCCTTTCGTGTGTCTCTGTGTTCTTCATCCCCCCCTCCCCCCCTCCACTACCTCTTATCTCTAAGTTCTCGGTACAAACTCTAAGAGATAGACTTGGGTGGTAGTGAAATGGAAGACTCGCGAATGTGTCTTGTGTCCATGGCTATGAGAACAAGCAATGCAAGATACAGCAACTAATGACAGTATCAGTCTGTGAGAGATTGTGTTCAAATTGCCTGAAAGCTGGTATCATCAGTGATTGTATTGTTGATAGAGACTGGGAGTCTGCACCGCCTCCATCACCCTCTCTCTGTCTGTCTGAACGCCGGGGTATACAGAAGCAAGCTCACCAATTCTTGCATCGAAAGTCTCGGCTCCGCTCCTTATAGAAAACCGCTCACTGAAAGAGCTGGATCTTGGATAAAACTCCTTCAGAGACCAATCTACCCCCGCTCTCCACCACCTCATACCCTCCCCAGCCTGGAACCAATCGGGTAGGTGTTTGTTTTAATATTTAACGGGGTAGTTCATCTCTGGATCCCTGGCTTTTTGTGAAGATTCACTTTTGGGAACTGATTTGAAATATACCCACATACGCTGTTATTGATAGTGATATGCAATTTGTTTACTTCCTCTTTATTCTTCGAGCGGTTTCGGGCTCAACGGGAATCAGCTCATTCAAATCAAATGAATGAATTGAAATCGCTTTGAGAAGAGCTTGGATCAATGGTGGCCGTCTACTGCTGCCAGTTCACGAGAAAAGAAGGACAAACATTGTTCGGCATCAGAAGATTGCCCTGTGAATTCTCGTGTGTCCGAAACAGGCTGGCACGTACGGACCTGAATTGTCTACCAAAGCCAATTGGTCAAATGTCACATTCCAGAGGGATTTCAATCTTAACATGAAACAGGTTATGCAGAGGGTTTCATAAATTTATTCATTACATTATTCCGTCGTCGTGGCTATCCCTCGATGTCGAGGATGATGGTCTTCGTTCTGAAGAAGTGGGCCACCGAGCGAGACGCCTGTGCGTGTATTTGTATAACGTGTACTTGACGTTGCACTCCAAGAAGCACACGATACTTCACAAATCAACCAACTGACTCCAGTGGCGTGGAAACCACAACGATTGGAGCTGATGGATTTGTTGCAGCCTTCATCCGCCTTCACAGCCGTTGAGTTCGAAGTAACTTTGTCCGCCTGTTCCACCGTTGAGGTTTTGGTTGGATTGTTCTTTGTCAAGGACCTCATCCTCGACCTTACCGCCATGGGTGACCCTACCAGGAGCATAGCTCCAGACGGCATTGCTCTCCGGATCACAAGACCACACAAGCTTCTCCGCCGCGACAAGGTGACAATCCATGGAGAAGTAAATTATTCCGCACGTTAAAGGGATATTCTCAATGACCTCTGTACTTACTGATAAACTGCACTGTCGTCAGGGTTCGGAGACAATAGCCCCGATTTCTTACTCTATCAGAGTCTAACAAAAAACAATTTGGGAAATACATATCCGAGAGTTATTGATCTTATTGTTTGCTGTTTATTGGACGATTAATGTGGATAACAGGTCACTCCAGCTCAGCAGTACATGTTTAACCAGCGTCTCGATTTCTTTCTGTGACTCTCAATGGCTCCGATGAAACTTTCTGTTTAGAATCCAAAATCTTAAGACTACGTACTTCAAACCATTTTCTTTTTACAGGTAACAAATTAATATAATTACAATGCCACAAATAAACTATGTCAAGTGACAGCGCCAATTTAAAACCATTAATTCAATTTCATCTGCAGATTTCCTCGTGTTTGCGTTTTTAAATTCAATTTCACTCCTGTTGTCAATGACAACTCAGGATCCTCGGGGAACAACAGGGAAAGGAACCGAACGCTACGCAGGACTGGAAGTTTTGGTTTGACTTACATTTTTATTGATCAATGACATAATAAACCTGCAGGGAAATATTATCAGCGTCTTCATCTGTTCTCTGAACTTAGTTTGTGTCACTGCATAAATACAGGTGTTTGTACAGGAACTGAGCCGGGTGAGTAGATTTCCGGTTTCAGAAACTATGTATGCGGTTGAGTAATAGTCGTGATCAGAACGCTTGCTGAAACCGACAATAAAATGATTCACAGCCGTTGTCAGACTGAGTAACATGAAGCTGCCCGATACACTGAAGAGTAAAATTATTGACTTTCTTCTGCTTTCCATTTCCGGGTCACGAGAATTCTCACTCCTGTGATTTCGGAATCCTTTTCGGGATTTGCTAGCCACCAGGATATGTCTAACTGTCAACCCATTAACTAGAAACATTAAGCCAAAGGCGCACACTGTACCTAGGAAAACCTTAAATCGGGTGAACGCGACAAATGCTGGCGACCTCATGACAGCCAAACTAAAGGCAATACCCCATGAAATACTGTCAATTCTTCGCAGAGGCTGAAATACAAACAAATAGGGGATATTCTCCAAGGAAATCAGGATCAGAATTACTACTGCAAGGATTCTCACAGTTTTCACTCTGCAGTACTTTGCTTTAAACTTCTGACAACACATTGCAACATACCGGTCAAAGGTAAAGGCGACTGTGTACCACTTTGACAGATCCAGACTGACTATTATCAGATACGAAATGGCGACAAGGAAGCTGGTGTAATGCAGAAAGGTCTGTGGCAGACGGGGAATTAAAATTTCCTGCAGAACGACATGGATGACGATGACGGATAAATCTGACACTGCCATGATCATCATGTAGGCGCAGATACATTCAGAAAGTCCGCAATTTCGCCGGGAGAGAATGATAATTGTCAGCAGGTTCGCTGTACAAAATAATTAAAATAAGTCAGTAAGTGAGCAGATATCCCCTGTCCCTGCTGCTTAAGTGTTAGCCATTCCCAACTGTTTTAATGCCTTGGAGCCTTACCACTTACCGTGGACCCGAGGTCAGGAAACTCTGTCTCTCCAGCTAAACTCATACAGACCAGTGTCATTTGGCGGCGTCACGGCACAAAGAACAAGACATTACCAAACACCGATAACTCCTGAACAGTTATGTGTTGGTCAAGTATATGAGCATATCTCTGAGTTGAGACAATGACGCAACACTCGGAGTGGATCGGGGCGAATCCTTAGACTTGCTGGACCGAGCCAGATGAATGGTTCCCCTACGTGCAGGGAAAGGAAAGAGACTGTATTTGTTCATTCATTAACAACAGTGGACCTTCACAGTGGACTCCATTTTGTGCGGCATGTTTATCGTTCCACCGGATCCACGAGGTAGTGAGGAATGAGGAGCACTAGTGAGACAGAACTCACATGAAAATCAGACCGGTAAAAAGGGCTTTTCGCTTTCAATGCTCAATAGTGATCAGAAAGCTGTCTGAAACATCGGGAACAACAGGAATTCTGCAGATGCTGGAAATTCAAGCAACACACATCAAAGTTGCTGGTGAACGCAGCAGGCCAGGCAGCATCTCTAGGAAGAGGTGCAGTCGACGTTTCAGGCGGTTTGGCGTCACTATTAAGAACGGGCATTATTTCTCAAAATAATACTAAAGAAATTTATGTTTCTCTGGTTTCGGTGGCGAAACCAGAGATTTGTGGCGAGAAAGCACATGATGTTCCAGAGATGACCCTGCCCCATTGAATTCGTAACCATTTGGTGCACCGGTGGACCACAGAGAGATCCTTGGCACAAAATTTCCAAATATCACAGATCAGACTGCTCCGGTTAAAGTACTGCGTGCACAGTCGAAGGAAATAGCACGTTTACAATAAATCTGCTCAGGGTTTGACGCCCAGCACAAAAGCTCCCTTACTGAATGGTCTGTTGTCGGTTTCAGGGTCGTGGACTGGCTGCTGTACTCATGCTCTGCACAAGTCGATGGCTCTGCACCGCCCACCTCTCCCCGCATTTAACAACTTTAAATGCAGTACAATGCGATGTAAAATTTGTACCCACTGCAAAACAGAGAGAAAAAAAACACCGAGTTGCGAAATGGTCAGAAGCTGCGAGACAATGCGTAACTTACCGGGCAAAGCAAAGATCGCTAGAATCGGATAATAAACGTCATTCACCTGCTGGATCGGGGCGCCACTCATATTTGAATTATGCTTGATTTTGATTCCGTCTTGTAGTTCACCTCAGAGTATGAATGAGATCTGGAAAGCCTCCCGTTTTATAGAAATCCAGAGTCCTCAGGGGGGAAAAGGTTGTGCTCAACGGGTGTTAGTGACAGCCACTGAACAAACAAGAGGCGATGTTCCGCTCCACTGAGACCGGGTAAACAATGTCCGATGGAGCAGATGATTCACATTCCACAACGGATCATACCGCAGAATAAGTGACGTCCTGCAAGAACGGGCGATAATAAGATAATTGCACAATCCATCGGTCAGCGCCTCCCGATTGAAAACTAATGAGCCTTTTCAGTTTGGTAACACCCTCCCTCCACTACGCCACTTTATGTCCAGTTAGTGTTGATCGATCCCACTGTTTCCTTCTTGCCGCTTGTCCGGAATCTGCAAACTTATTCACTGAGAGTCCGCTGTATTTAGATGCGTTGCAGGAACAAGTGATGGATGATTACACACTATGATTGTGACCACATGATACTGGTCGGTGAACAACTCGATCTGAAGGACATCGATAATATTTCTAGAATACAACACATTCAGCTTTCCAACAGTTAGAACGTGACTGAGAATGGATGCGTGTCTCATTAAGAGAAGTGGCTCGAGTCTGGCCTTGCGGGTGGTCGTTGACCCTCGTATCTTTGGCCATGCAAAGGTAAGAGAAAAGGAAACGGAAATAACAATCGGCCACTCAGGATCTTAATCCTGTTTAACATAATGAACCTACTGATCTAATCTTGTTCTCGGTTCGAATGACGGAGTGGGATTATTGGCTTTGCTCTGTCAGCCGTAAAGCTTAGATATGCTCGTTCCTGTGCCGTGATCAAACAGAGTTATGGGGTTAAAAAAACAGCAGCAGATCTTTGACCAAACTCTTCTATGATTCATCAAGGTGCCCATCTAAACTCGACCCACACAACCGTCTAAACCTTTCCAATATATGTAGTCTTGCAACAGTCTTTAAATGCTGTTATTGTTCCTGCCTCAGTCTCTTTTCCTGATTGCTCATTCAATATAGATATTACCCATTGTTATCAAACCTGGTTGAGGAAAAACTCTGAATGCATTCAACTTATCAAATCTCAACATGATCATACAATTCACTAAGATCACTCCTCATTCTCCTCAGCTCCAATCAATAGTATCTTAGCTGTTGAGTTTCTCGCAGTCCCTTCAGTCGGAACAACATGCTCAGAAACTGCAAATGTACCACTTAAAAAAATAAGACAATCTTACATATAGCAGGCTGGTTAAGGCTGAACATAAAACTCCAATGTGTCCTCACTAGCGTATGAAAATTTGGACCCCAAAGCTACCAACTCATGCATTACAACGTGCCAAAAGACTTCTTTATCTGTCTGTCTGTATGTGACAGCACTCTTAGGGAAACATACACTTGAACTTTTTCTGTTTGCAGCACTCACCATGGCACTATGATCACCATGCATATCTTACTGCGACTTTCCAAAATGCAGCTTAACTGCATTAAACCCCATTTGTCATTCATCGACATATTTATTCCACTGAGCATGATGATATTGTAATTTTGGCCCATTGAGCACAATCATCAGCATGTTGCCCTGTTGATAAGATCTCCGAAGCAATTTAAATATAACCACATTTTGAGATTAATGTTGACGGGGCCGCTACGCAGCACAGTGCGGCAACTAGAGCTCTCACTTAACAGCGCCAGCGAGCTGAGTTCGATCGTGGCCTCTCTTCTGCCGGTTTGGATGATTGATTTCCTAAACAACAAAGAGCAAAGGTCTCGGCGATAATTATCCTTAATACTGATGTCCTGTAACCCCGTGCTCTCAGCCTCTTAATTCCCACCCACCCCATACACTCAGAACTGTGCGTGTCAGATTTGACTCCATCTGCATTGACATATTGGCCTAAGATACCACTGTAGCCGGTATGACTTGAAGTAGCGACGAGAAGAAGCTCGGAATGAGATTGTGGACCTGAAGTACAGGGAGAAAATGGAGAACTTCGTGGGCTGGTGGAAGGAGAACACATCAACACAATGTAAGCAAAACGAAACAGCTGGCAACTTAACTTCAAGAAACGGGATTGAGAACACAGCTTCTTCTATTAGAATGGCTCTAACGTGTAGATGGATAAAAACTCAAGTTGAAATGTGTAAAAAAGAAGAACAGCAAGGAAAGATAACGCCAGTAGATTTTGGACACCCAGACAACTACTTCCAATTCCTCCACGAAATAGATTACTTCGTTTCTCTTATGTCTTTCCTTTCCTCTCAAGATGCTTCTGCCTCGGACGGAGTCAGTGATCTGCAGTTCAAGCTACGGTTATTCACAAGCGGAGGGTTTTCGGACCAACTGTGCGGCCTGGCGATTTGCTGTCTCCAGGAACGGCCTGGAAGACGTGCGCCCTCGGGGATAGCAGGACGGAAGACTCGGAGCGGTTCGGTGGAGGTCATGGCTCCTTGCCGATTTTGCCGACCGAAGCGTCTAGACCGGAAGACCGTTGTGAGCTGGTTTCCCTATCACAACCTGCAATCGATGGAAGGCTCCCAAGCTCGAGCATTCCCAAACACTCGCTACCCCTCTCTCTTTCGATACAGAGGGAGAACCTGTCGGTTCTTGAGATTAGGGATTGGAGAAGCGACCTAGTAGTTTGTCGCATCGGAAGAGCAAGTTGCAGGTCTCCATTGGAGTTTGGACTGGATCGGCCTCTCTCTTCCTCACTGGGGGAGGGAGGGAGGGAGGGAGGGAGAGAGAGAGAGAGAGAGAGAGAGAGAGAGAGAGAGAGAGAGAGAGAGAGAGAGAGAGAGAGAGAGAGAGAGAGAGAGAGAGAGAGAGAGAGATTGAGATGTTTCTGCCCAGTCGTTTTGATAGAGTCTGGATCAACCACCTTTGCGTCTTGACCTATTTCTCACATGGTGGGGTGAGAGAATTGCTGCTTCTGTTGGTACGGGTGTCGGGTGGAGGAGGGTGTCATGCTCTGTGAAGGCCGGGGTGCGGTTAGCTTCGGAGATTTGTTCGTTTTATCATTTATTCTACTGGGGTTCTTGTTTCGTTAGCGTATATTGTACAGATACTCTGATATTAAATTGATTTTTGAAGCTTCAAACAATTTCTCCTGTCCCGTTAATTAGAAGCTCCGGGTAAAAATCCTACCTGTACTAATAATTCACAAGCAGAAGGATTTCAGTAGACTATATGTATTGCTTTCCTTACACAAGCAATGCAAAATTCAAACTATTCGGATGTATTGCAGCTTGGTCTGTCATTGCTCCACCCAAAGCAGCATGAAATTACAGATAGCTATGGTTACGTATATTCCACGAAAATCAGCCTCTCTTCTATTTACATAGTTTTTTTTTTATTTTCTGGAGATCGAGCACGTAATAGGCTCCGCCGGATCACCAAGTGGCGCCGACCAGGGAGGCTCCAATTTAACCCTCGGCTATTCACAGGGCAACTTAAAGTGACGAATTAATCTACCGTCGCTTTAACAGTTACACTATCCTGCCGCTCTGTTGACCCTGTCTGCACGTTCTATTCTCCCTAAGTAAGAGCAGTCCGTTCACCTTGCTATTTCTCTCTTCAAACCCCCTTCTCCCCACGACGACCACAACCTTTCATCTAACAGATGACACAAAATGTCTGTTTCGCTGTTGTAAGGCACTCGGTTGGACGTGTTGTGCGATGAAAATGAGCTCTGGGATCTCTCAATCTCCCTCAATATGACCCTTGCAGTTTACTTATTCTCCTTCTCTACACATTCAGCTGGAACTCTCATTGTTTACATTTTGCCTCTCCAAGTGTCCGTACTCAATGCTTTTGACATTTGTGCAGGTTCATTTATCAGAAAAAGATAGAAGATTATGAGACAAGCCTTGATAAAAGGATGACCTTGCATAAAAATTATGTGTCGAACCACTTCATGAAAATGTTGACCTCCGTTACAGAAGAACTTGAACCAGCCGCAGTCACTGTGCTAGTGTTGGACACCTCTGAATATTATTAATTCTTGAACTATGATAGATACCTGCAGCCTGCGCTATTTAGCCACTAGTGTCAATTCGTCACGGCAACAATGTGAAAAAGATTTCCGCCAGGGCTTCAAATTCAGATTGAATTTACGATGATTAGGTTTGCAGAGGCCGGACAGTCAGTAAGACAAGGATCAAAAGGATTCGGGAAACAATGCGATGTTGAGGAAACCGAGGTAAACCTGAAGGATCTATCAGTTTTACTACTGAGAGGTGCTGAGCGATCGATTGCATTTTTCTCTGATGTTCTGTTGTAAAGTATAGGTGCTTCCATCGGTTTAAATATAAGCGTGCTCAGTACCTGTGAGAGGGTTTAGATATGTCCTCTTGGATTGACCACTTGCAATATTACAGTGAAATCTCCACTAGCATTCGCAGAGTGTTATCGTCACTCCTGTTGGCAGAGGCCCCGACTCTATTGCCACTTATGTTGAAATGAACCGTAATTGATAATGTTAGGCAAGGACCAGCAGACAAAGTTAGGTTGGAAGCATAAGAATAAATGCTAGAGAGGATTAACCCTTTAAGTAAAGAAGGAATATCAGTAGAAAAAAACAATTCATCACCGATAATCGCCAGAGTGTAAACCAGATCGAATTACAGAACGGGGGATTGAAGTGTTTATTCTTTCTGCAGTACACGATATTCTTTGAGGCCATGGCGTATATGATGCTCATCAGTCTGGATCTGTCAAAGTGGTACCAGCGCCTTCACTTTATGTTGCTATGTGTTGTCCAAAGTATAGCAGAGTGAAAGTTTTGAGAATGTTTTCAGCATTAATTCTGATCCTACTTTCTTTAGAGAACATCCCCCGTCTGTTTGCATATCAATCTCTGCGAATAACTGGAAACAGCTCATAAGCTGTTGGCTTTAAACTGGGTGTCGTAAGCTCGCCAGAATTTGTCGCGTTCACCCGATTCAAAGCTTTCCTGGGTTCACAAGGTTCTATTTAATGGGTTGACAGGGATTCCAGCGTCACAAAAGTGAAATTATCGTGACACAGATAGAGAAAGCAAAGGAAATTGTATAATTTTACTCCTCAGTCTATCGGGTTGCTTCATATTACTCAGTTTAGCAGCGGTTCTCTGATTTCAACGTGCTTTCTGATCGCGACTATTATTCGTCCGTATTTGTCCCTGCTCACAACAAATATCAGCTCACCGGCCTGAAATCCTGTATAAGCACCTGTATTTATGCTGTGGACCAAACTAAATTCAGGGGGGAGCTGAATTTCGATAATGTCTCCTTGTAGGATTATTCTGGTATTGACCAAGAAGCTGTAAGGCAAGCCAAGCCAACCTGTCGTACGTTGTACTCGTTCTCATTCCAAGCTCGCTGTTCCAGCAGGCAGAATTCTGAACGGAATGGAATTTGTTATCAACAAAATGGGTTTAATGTCACGTTCTGCAGTTAATTGACATTTTTTTGTATTTTGAAATTCAAATGGCTGAATGTGCAGAATCGCATGATTTTAGACTCTAGACCAGAAGTTCCATCAGGAATTTCAGCTTTTATATTGTAAACTATTTGAACCATCTCACTCTCTGGACAACAGGGCCGTCTGTCCCACAGACTCTGCCGTCATTTATTTATAAAAAAACACAATGATGTGTGGTCCCAGTTGCGTAATGGTTATTGAGAAAATAATCTCGTTTTCCATTTCAGAGCGTTTCAATATTCCTCGCAATTATATTCTGTGAATCAGATCTGGAGAACTGGCTGCCTGATTTATTTCCCCGTCATTGGAGTAAGATATGACGTGTTATAGCACTGAAATTGACACTTAACACCGATCGTCCGTCCAACAAGATACGGTATCTACCTGTTGAGTCCCGTATGGTTGTATTTTACCCAAGTATTATCCAGACATTCCTGTATATGTTCATGTCCGTATGTCTACTAACCTTCAGCATTTTGTTCTGGTGACGTATTCCGCAGAATCACGATGTCTGCGTTGGGGAAAAAAAAAATCATCTTGCACTTCAAGTTCCCGTTACTACCTTGCCTTCTGAACGTAAATGTCTGGACGCTTGTTTTATACATCACTGTGTTGAATGAAATACTTCACTTTCTAACCTGTGTACGTCCATGGAATATTATAAAATTATTAATATCCACCTGCCAGCCGCCTTCGCTGAGATGAAAATAGCCCCACCTCCCCTTGTTCTACGAGACTTCCAGTCCCGGCAATAATTCTGCGATTCTTTCGGGACCCGCACAAGTTAACTAGATCTTTTCTGGAATATTTATGAATGAGATCTGCCGATATGCTACTCGTATGCCACTGGGACAGTCCGGGTTCCCTGTCCGCCGCGAGTGGAACTAAGTCGGCCGTTCCACTGAAACTGTGCTGTTCTGTCCGATGTGTTTCCCTCTGTCAGAAAGACCAGATGTAAGCGTATGAAGCAGTTTATGATCTATATCCCTTTGATCCAGAACATTAAAATGTCCCTTGTCCTCCGGCTGTGAGTTCAGGTTTGGGAATGAACGAGTTTGTTGTCGTGGAATGCAATTGACCACAGCTCACTGATGGAAGAAAGAAAGTTTATCAAAGAATCGAGCGACGAGAATGGATGGATTGAGAAGGACCAATGATAGACAGTCAAACCCAGAATTCAGAACCAAATATACAACTGATGGAAGCAATGATGAAAATTCGATTCTGCTACCTTCCCCGGCCGACAACCACATTAACCACTACCAGGGTTTGAAGCATAACAGAGTTACAGGCAGAATTCACAAGAAGCCGATGATACGCCTGTTTTCTGGCTGACTTGGCATATGAACAAGTGAATATGGGCATTTTGTTTCGGATGTCTGAGTGCCTTGAGAAAAGGCCCGCTTTGTAGGACGGATTAGATGCCACCACCGGAACCCACACTCTTTGGGATTAGATTACACGGGTCAGAAAATACCGAGAAAACATGTCTATGTAACATGAGTCAGAATGCAGCTCTGGCGCACCGCACTAAATTCTTCGTAGACAGTGTGTATGGGTAGCGAGTCGCCGTTCCCGATGCCTAACGATTCACTACCGACAGACAGTCGTTTCAGAATAAATTGATTCTGTCTTTGCGGGAGTGTACAGTAGGGATAGGTACATCTGTGTCAGGGCCGACATGAGGAATGACCGTAGCGGAGGCTGTGAATACACCTGCTCAGCTGGTGGACGAGTACAGTTTTAAGCTAAAGGCCCCAAGAAGCGAAATCAAATGCATGGTGAATGAATAATAGGAAATAATACAGATAAAAAGTTAAATTTCCAGCAGGGAAATGTTCATTTTTCTGTTAAACGCCAAGGCAGACAACAATAAAATTGGTCGCATTCTGATTTGGACTATATATACCCACTGAGGAAAAGACTCCGGACGCCGACAGTGGTGGAGAATGAAAACGACTCGGCTCAATCAGAAACCACGAAGGTGAGGGGACGTTTATCCATGGATTTGCAAAACATTATATGTAAATGATGTAATCCTTGCATAATTCTTACGTCACAATGCATTAATTTGAATATTTTGCATGCAGTTTACGCAAGTACTGATGTGCTTATCTTATCCCTGTGCCAAGACAGGGAGTTCGGAATAATAAAGGGCCACCAACTATCCGTGCCACTCAGCGACATATAGTTTAGTGTGAACTGTAGTCAACAAATCAAAGTGGCGCAATGTAATTCAACAATTAAAATGACCTGTCTTCTAGCATCTCCTAGGCCGAGAAAGCAGGCTCGCTTAGGAAACAAGTAGATCGTGAGGCTGTGAATTACATAATCTGAAAAATGCGTGAATGTGTTCGGGTATGATAAGCGTGTTTACGGCAGGAAGGTAGTTCTGACCGACGTTGTCTCTGTGTGAGTGAAGACAGCTGTTTTCTTATTGTAATTGCTAGATGGGTGTGTTATTAAAAATGATTCAAGTACAGGCCGTTTCAATGTATGTGCGTAACCTATAATCGAGCTCACGGGACTTCAGCTCCGCTGCCCCGTTCCTCCAGGCTAAAGAACTTTTTAGCGCCTACGTTGTTCGAAAAGCAACTACAGGAGGTAAACTTACCTTCAAACACCGAGCCCGCCGCCCTCAAGTCAGAGCTCTTCAAGAGCATTTCTCACTGTTGTCTAAACGTGACGGAAAAATCAGCCGATGTGACCTTCATGGACGCATGGTTCCACCTAAAATCTATTCCCAGAATTTCCTTTCCAGCTCGAACGTTTCCATTAACTCCTCGGCTCTTCTGATTTAGTTCCTTAATAAGCTCAAAGGAACCAGATCTGTTTTGCTAACGAGCTCACAGTGTAGCGAGGACCCAGTAATCAGTCCCAGGACTAGCAATAACGCATCATTTCAACTCTGACACAAGCACGAGGAAATCTGCAGATGCTGGAATTTCAAGCAACACGCATCAAAGTTGCTGGTGAATGCAGCAGGCCAGGCAGCATCTCTAGGAAGAGGTACAGTCGACGTTTCAGGCCGAGACCCTTCGTCAGGACTAACTGAATGAAGAGCTAGTAAGAGATTTGAAAGTGGGAGGGGGAGGGGGAGATCTAAAATGATCGGAGAAGACAGGAGGAGGAGGGATGGAGCAAAGAGCTTGACAGGTGATTGGCAAAAGGGATATGAGAGGATCATGGGACAGGAGGCCTAGGGAGAAAGAAAGGGGGGGAGGACCCAGAGGATGGGCAAGAGGTATAGTGAGAAGGACGGAGGGAGAAAAAGGAGAGAGAGAAAATGAATGTGTGTATATAAATAAATAACGGATGGGGTACGAGGGGGAGGTGCCCTCAAGTTTACCTGGACCATTTCCGACACCTCTCTCCACTTTCTAGAGCTTTCTGCCTCTATCTCTGGAGGCAGCTTATCTACTGATATCTACTATAAGTCCACTGCCTCTCACAGCTATCTGGACTATTCGACTTCTCACCCTGTCTCTTGAAACAATGCCATCCCCTTCTCGCAATTCCTCCGTCTCCGCCGTATCTGCTCTCAGGATGAGGCTTTTCATTCCAGGACGAGGGAGATGTCCTCCTTTTTTAAAGAAAGGGGCTTCCCTTCATCCACCATCAATTCTGCTCTCAAACGAATCTCCCCCATTTCACGCACATCTGCTCTCACTCCATCTTCCCGCCACCCCACTAGGAATAGGGTTCTGTTGGTCCTCACCTACCACCCCACCAGCCTCCGGGTCCAACATATTATCCTCTGTAACTTCCACCACCTCCAACGTGATCCCAACACTAAGCACATCTTTCCCTCCACCCACCCCCCCTGCTTTCCGCAGGGATCGCCCCCTACGCGACTCTCTTGTCCATTCGTACCCCCCCCCCCCCCATCCCTCCCCACCGATCTCCCTCCTGGCACTTATCCTTGTAAGCGGAAAAATTGTTACACATGCCCTTACACTTCCTCCCTTACCACCATTCAGGGACCCAGACAGTCCTTCCAGGTGTGGCGACACTTCACCTGTGAGTCGGCTGGGATGATATACTGCGTCCGGTGCTCCCGATGTGGACTTCTATATATTGGTGAGACCCGACGCAGACTGGGAGATCCTTTCGCTGAACACCTACGCTCTGTCCGCCGGAGAAAGCAGGATCTCCCACTGTCGTACTCGATCCGACCTGATGCAATAGCAATTGTACCACAAGTACACTAACACGCGTAATTCTTTTCAAACCTTCATTCTTTACTCAGAGCGTGCTATGGGGGAAGTTACAGACTGATCTCCCAAAAGAGTCAGTCCAGACACTGACCCCGAATTACACAGTTCTCCACAATCTATAACATTGATCAGGTAGCAGGAAATCTTACGATTACAAGTTTAGATAATATTAGAATCATTTCAATCACATGCTGAGATACAATTAGATGTAAGATAATTAGTTATAATTGCTATAAGCCAAAGCTAGCCCATGAGTTCCTCATTCGGATTCTTCCCCTTTTCTCCGGAACATTCTAGCCCCTACACTATACTTCCCATATTTAGCTCTACCTTGAGCTGCTTCTGCAAGATCAGATAGTTCCTGATTTGAGCCTTTGCCTGTCTTTAGAGGACAATGACTAGTACGTCACCGGTTGCTGGGTAAAGCTTATTTTTGACTGTCCAAAACACTAAGCTAAGGCGCCCACAAGGTGATTGACCATTAATTAATCATTGCCTCTGTTTTTCTCCCATTTACCTGTCCCTTCATTCTATCATTCCTCCTTTTTATTACTTTATGATGAACAATTAAACAGGGACCAAGCGAAGCATCATCAGTCTCTCCGTGCAAAGTCAGCAGCCAGCATTCAGGCAGGTCATCATCACACAGCAGGCAATAACTATAACAATAAGAATAATCAGCCCATGCAGCAAATAAGATGCCCATGATCCTCCCTGTAACCATCCTAACCAGCCGTCCCCCTTCCCCGAACCTTGGCTGAAATCATCCAATTGTTTCTTCATTGACTGAATGGCATGGGTCACGTTGTATGATTCGTCAGTGACATGGGTGATACATTTGTCTCTGACTATTACGCACACCCCTCCCTGTGGGGGCAACTGATAGTCCACTGCACACCTGGTCTTTTGTGCGTAAAGCCGCAACTCTACCAGTTCTCTGCTAACAGCCTCCAGACCTTCCATTGTACTGTTCCCCAATGCCGCCAGCCAACAAATAATGTATTTGCGGTTCATCGTTGCCATGGTTCCTGCCGAACTCCCTAGAGAGAGAGAGCTCTCAGGAACCCATAGCCCACAGAAGAGCCCAGAGCGACGGGACTCCTCCAGTCAGCACAGAATTCTTTACTCACGGCTCGAGCTGTCAGTCGCCGTCGAACGTGGGCAACCTGAGGGCAGGGAACAGAAAGTGGTCCGATCGTTCCCATTGCAAAGAGGTTAGGCAGTGTGATGGTAGCTGGAGCATAGGTGCCATTGAACAATAACACATATCCTCTCTTGGCCCTGTAGCAAGTAATTCTGTAACTTACTATTTTATCATACGACAAGTGCTTCTGAAGATTTAGGAAAGATTATTCAAAAGTCTCTGAACCTGCTGACACACGAGTCCCATTGCAATATCCACACACAAACTGAGTTCCCTTAGAGAGGGGCACGCATTGTTCGTGGATACATTCACAAGAGAATATTCCCTGGATTATCTTACATCGGCGGTCCGAACAATGTTTCTTCAGGCAAGGTATCTCCCTGGGTACCCTGGCAAGGACGCATCCCTCCCCTTCTCCTGCAAAACAGAAGGGATAATTCCCAATGCCCTTACCCGCATTCTTATTCCCCACTCCCCAACGACACTTTCCCCTGAACCCCCTTTAGATCCAGCCCCTGATCTATCCTCCACTATTAAGTCATCTTCTGCCCAATTTAGCACTGATGGGTTATCAACAAACAATGCTTCTCCAGTTTGTACCAAAGGATAACATGCAGTACGGTTTCCATGCAAACTCATGTGAGCTTTATAAAAGAAATGTCCTCCAGGCTTCATGCCACGGAGGCAATCATACCAGCGAAAAGTCGAATAACAGTCTTTAGTCCACCTGCGGAGCCCATCGTTTGCAATCAGTTAGGTGGATCCAGCGGCTGTGCTTTCGAACCTTAACAGCCGTCGGTGTTTGCAGTAGTATCTGGAATGGCCCTTTCCACCGGGGTCCAAGCTTGGAGCGCTCCCAATGCCGGATCAGTACCGAATCTCCAATTTTCAACTCCGGCCACTCTGTTCCCTGACCTCCAGGCTCCTTAAGGGTATTCTGTACTTGGGAGTGAAGAAACTTTAGAGAGGATATTAGTTGGCGAAAGTACTTCTGCAATTCGTCCCCCATGACATTTAGATCAATTTGGGCGGGAGGCTGCATGTCAGCGTCCCACGGGGTCCTCCTTCCAGGACGCCCATAAACAATTTCAGCTGCAGATACCCCTGTAGTGGAGTACGGGGTAATTCTCACATGGTATAAAGCCAGCGGAAGGACCTTCAGCCAACTCAGTCCGGTTTCGGACATTAACTTAGACAGCTTGTTTATCAGGGTGCCGTTGGCCCGTTCCACTGTTCCTGCAGCCTTCGGGTGGTCAGCACAATGAAACTGCGGTTCGATGCTCAGCACCTCGCATAGTTCCTTATTTATATTTCCTGCAAAGTGAGAGCTACTATCCGAAATTATTTGTCTGGGCACTCCGAATCTCGGTATAATCTCTGTCAGCAACGACCTTACCACCGTGGAAGCTTTATTATTGGTGGTCGGAAAGGCTTCAATCTATCAACTGAACGCATCTACAATCGCTAAACAATGCTTATAACAGTGTACACGCGGTACTTCGATAAAATCAAGCTGAATACATTCAAAAGGACCACTTGGCAAGGGGTTTTCCCTGCGGCACACTTTACTCCCCTTCCCGCGTTTGTCTTTTGGCAAATCAAACAGGCTTGTATTTTTGCTGCAGCAGCTTCCCCCAGCCTGGGGTGTCACCATGTACGGAGCAAAATATTACTCATTCCGCCCTTGCCAAGGTGGGTGTCCGTATGCAAGCAATCGAGCATCATAGGCAGCAATGCATCAGGAATACAGACCTGGACAACTGGGGTATGCCAGAAGCCCGTGGACACCGAATGCGCACATCCCTGTGTCTTGCAAAGTTGTTTTTCTGAATCGGGGCGTCCCCCTGGAGTCTTTGAACTGTAGCCCTGTCTGCAGAACACAGCGCTCGTGGTGTTTTAGTCAGGGTGACGGCCAATCGCTCTGCAGTTAAAACTATCGCAGTTGCCTCCTGCGCAGCCTGCTTGGCTGCCAAATCGGCCCTGTTATTTCCTTTAGTCACTGCAGATTCATCTTTTAGATGAGCAGAACATTCAATAATGGCTATTTTTTCGGGGGGGGGGAGTATGGCCTGAAGGAGGTTCCTTACATACATGACATTCTGGATGGGGGTCCCGGAGCGGGTGAGGAACCCTCGTGGCGCCCAGAGCTGTCCAAGGTCATGGGCCACCCCAAATGCGGAGCGGGAATCTGTATAAACATTGGCCTTTTTGTCCTTGGCTAAGATGCAGACTCGTATGAGAGCAACAAGCTCTGCCTTTTGGGCAGAAACTGGGGGCTGAAGAGTGCCACTCTGGAGCGTGCGGTCGTCGTCGGCAACGGCGTAGCCGCAGAGGCGCTCCCCTGTCTCAGAGACCGTGAAATGTCATCCACGTACAAAGTGAGCTGTGGCCCCTGGAATAGCTGCATCTGAGAGGTCGGGACGCGGTTAGGTGAGAAAATAGTTCCATAGCAAATAGTCATGAGGGGCTCAGTCAACGCAACGGAGGCCGTCTCTAAAAATGCAGCAGGGTTTACGGTATCACAGTATGCAAAGTTGAGGAGTGGGTGATTAAGTAATGCTATTTCATAACGGCTTAGTCTGGACTGAGTAAGATGTTGGGTTTGGTGGGTGGTCAGTAGCGCTACAATGGTATGGGACGAGTACACTGTAACTGGCTGTTGGAGGGTGATGTTGGAAACAGCCGTAACTAGGCAGTAAACGGCCGGGAGCGTCTGCGAACAGGGGGGTAATCCCTGCGCTACGGGGTTTAACTTAGTGGAATAATAGGCACCGGGCCTGCGTCTATCTCCATTAATCTGAGTGAGCACTGCGGTGGCGCAGCCATCAAAAACATTCACAAAAAGCTGGAACGGACGAGCCGAAGCTCTCGAGAGGGATTTTTTCAATTCCTCGAAAGCCTCTCTCTGTTGCTCAGTTAGCCCTAGGGGCCCTTTAAGCGTACGGGAAGCCAGAGGACTCAAATGTTTTGTATACAGAGCAACATTGGGAATCCACTGTCTGCAAAAGTTTACCAGCCCAAGGAAGGCACGCATGACTTTCGGCGTAGATGGCAGGGGCGTCACAGGGATTGGGGTTACCCTTTCTGGGGTGAGCTGCCTTTCGGTTGCACTCAAAAGGGTTCCCAGAAATCTCACTTGCCGCTGGGCTCTCTTTACATTTTGGGACGGGATCAGGTATCCTCATGAATGCAGAGCTTTCAGAAGCGTATTGGTGTCCTGCACGTTTGAGGTTTCTGACGGGCTTGCCAGTAGGAGGTCATCCACGTACTGTATTACCGTAGAGCCCCCGGGTAATTGTAAATCTCTAAGCTGCCTGTGTAATACCTGTGAGAAAAATGGTGGGGGAGTGCACAGGTCCTTGGGGTAACCTAGTCCAAGTGTACTGCTGGTCTTGAAAGGTAGATGCAAAAAGGTACTGTGACTGAGGAGCAAGGGGTATTGCAAAAAGCGCATGCTGCTGATCAACTATAGTGAAAACTTGGTAATCCGGTGGAATATTGCTTAAAATCGTAGGGACCACCGGTTGTATAGGCTGCACAATATCATGCCTTCGGTAATCATTCTCTCTCTCCGGGTCATCTTTACAAAGTTTAAACAATGGCGTGTTATTTACAGACCTATCTAATGTTTGCCCTATGTTTCCTAATCGGATGGTCAGCCGCCTCCTTTTCTCACTCCCATTTCAGGGTCCTGACCTTCGCGTGGGGGATTTCGTCTCTTAACAACCGGTCTGAGGCTGCGTGCTGATACTCCACAGTGCGGTTATACCACCTTATAATCTATAACCCCTACTCCCCGTTAATCTTGTGCTGTGTCTCTCTGCATCCACTTCAACGTCCTGACCTTCGCGTGGGGTATTTCCCCTCTTAACAACCCGTCTATAGCAGGGTGCTGAGACAGGCAAATTGTCACAATGTTCCCCAAAACGTATTTACAGCATCCGGACAGATTGCAGAGGAGAGCCACTTCCCCTGTGTTTGACCAAACGTCCGCTCTGCCCTCTGCTGGTCAACTTACTGCGCTACACGCCCCGCACCCACCGCCCCCGCGCCAATTAGAATGGTTACCAGCTCCAAAACGTAATAGGTTACTGCCACTAACCCGCTGACCAATTTGCTGTAACACACTCAAAGAAAATGTAACAGCTCACTTCCAATGATCCCTGCCCAATTTGTTAGCACCGGCAGGCTTTAATATTCTCAATACTTCTTTGGGGACTCTAGCCCCTTACCTTACCTTTGTCGGGGACTCTAACCCCTTACCTTACCTTATACCTCATCGGGGACTCGAACCCTTCTTTTAAACTGTGGTACTCGGACGATCCTCAACTCAGGTTTCGAAAGGATTCCGTCAGATGATTAGCCGCCAGATGAGGGGATCGTCAGGGTGGGCAGTTAATGAGAGAGGTCAAGGTAAATCTTACCTTGTGGGCCCACCTGTCTCACGTCACCGCCACCGAGTCGACCGCTGACGCCGTCTCACGAGACCTCTGACCTCGTCTTGGACTCCTGGCTGGCTCGCCAAATTGTCGTACTCGATCGGACCCGATGCAAAAACAAATGTACTACAAAAAACACTAACACACGTAATTCTTTTTCAAATCTTTATTCTTTACTCATAGCATGCTATGGGGGAAGTTACAGACTGATTTCCCAAAAGAGCCACTCCAGACACTGCCCTCGAATTAAACAATTCTCCACAATTTATAACATTGATAAGGTAGCAGGAAATCTTACGATTACAAATTTAGATAATATTAGAATCATTTTAATCACATATTAAGATACAATTAGATGTAAAATAATCATTGGTCAGTTAGTTATAATTATTTTAAGCCAAAGCTAGCCCCTCAGTTCCTCATTTGGACCCTTCCCCTTTTCTCCAGAACATCCTAGCCCTTACATTATACTTCCCACATTTAGCTGTACCTTGAGCTGCTTCTGCAAGATCAGATAGTTCCTTATTTGAGCCTTTGCCTGTCTTTAGACAACAATGACTAGTACGTCACCGGTTGCTGGGTAAAGCTTCTTTTTGACTGTCCAAAACAGTAAGCTAAGGCGCCCATAACGTGATTGATCATTAATTAATCATTGTTCTTCGTCTATACCCGTATTTACCCCTTCACCCCAGCAGAGGGTTGTTAGAGATTACAGCAGGGCATTGATAGGATGCAGAATTGGGCTGGGAAGTGGAAGGTGGAGTTCAACTCAGATAAATGTGAAGCGGTTCATTGCGGTAGGTCAAATTTGAAGAAAACATATCATTAATCATAACAGTCTTGGCAGTGTTACGGATAAACGAGAGCTTGGACTCCGTGCCCATAGGACAGGCAAAGCTGCTGTGCAGGTTGTCAGTGTTGATAAGAGGGTGTACAGCGTGATGGCCTTCATCAACCGTGGTATTAAGTGAATTCAAGAGCCTTGGGGTAATGTTGCAGCAAGAGACGTCTATAGTTGGATCCCACTTGGAGTACTACGTTCAGTTCTGGTCACCTCACTACAGGAAAGATGTGGATACTATGGAGAGAGTGCAGAGGAAACTTACAAGTCTGTTGCCTGGATTGGGGAGCAGGCCTTATGAGAACAGGTTGAGTGAACCCGGCCTTTTCTCCTTGGAGCGACGGAGAAGGAGAGGTGACCTGATAGAGGTGTAAAAGATGGTGAGAGGAATTGATCGTGTGGATAGCCAGAGACTTTTTTCCCCCAGAGCTGAAGTGGCTACAACGAGTTCGCATAGTTTTAAGGTGCTTAGAAGAAGGTACATGTGTAATGTCGGGGGTATGTTTTTCCACACAGAGAGTGGCGGGTGAGCAGAATGCACTGCCAGCAAAGGTGGGAGATGCTGATGAAATAGGTTCTTTCAAGAGAGATGAGTAGATGAAGCTTGGAAAATAGAGAGCCTTGCGGCAGGGAAATTCTCAGCAGTTTTTACAGCAGTTTATATGATCGGTACAACACTCTGGGCCAAAGACCCTATAATGTGCCGTAGATTTCCGTGTTTCTCTGTCTTTATCAATACGTCCGTTAGAGGGAATAGAGCAATAGAAAATAACAATATGAAAATATGCAGATTTATCTTTCTGGATAGGAGGAAATGACATGCTATCAGGTGTTGTTCGTTTTATTTAATGTAAAATCAATACTCTCAATAGTAGAAGAAGTTGTGCACTTTTTTATAAATTTGACCTGACAAATACTTCGAAGTTATTTCTTGTTGTATAAAAGGGATTGCAATTAAATGCCAACACCGATAAGAATATTGTTTTCGTGAATATATTAAGGTATCTAGATTTTAAGTAGCAAAGTAATCGCACTGAAAGTAGCAATCACTTTAAGATGGATTACAAGCATCGCCAAAGTATGCTACCTCAATATAAATGTACAATTTAATTCAAAACAATCATATGGAATTCTTCCCGCATTTATTATATTAGTTCCATAGTCTGCTGCTAATATTTGAGCACCGCACCCTTTATTGTGTATATATTGAACAATTCTACAACCGCGTACTTTACAGACAATAACATATAGAAAGTGCAAGCAAAAGAGAGCACATTTAGTTTTTTTTTGGTCTTCAACGGGCTGATGTGAAGTATGGGAATGAACCGTCGACGATTCGAGCTGCAAGTGATTTGGAAATCCTGGTGTGCTGTCGGTCATTTCATCATTGCTGTCAGTCGAAGAGAAAACATGGAAAGCCAGATGCAAGCGAATCTACGACTGGGCCTCTGTTCGAGCGAAAATGAGGGGCATCAAATTGAATAGAAAAACACAGTTTCACCAAACAAAGTAACTTTTGGAACAATGTTCAATGTGGAGTCAAAACAAACAATTTCTTTGAAACATCCATTGTTGGCGACAGATTGTCTGCAATATTTTTGGCTTACACAACCAGTCCGCTTCGACTTTTAAAAAGTAGCATATTAAAAGAACACGTGGAGTGTGCAATGTCACATAATTCGCTTTAACCTTGGAAATCATGTTCTGCACGCATAAAAACAGAGCTTCTCATAGGCCACTGACGGAAACTTGATGTATTTTTGGAAACAGAGTGTTAAACAGACACAAAAATACATCAGAAAATACAAGGCAACCAATGAATATATATTTCTGGTTACTGTGGATAGTCTAGAAGAAAGGAAAGAACTCGTCTTGTTCGTTCTGAACAATATCGGCAATTCAGGGTAGCAGAATATCAACACAACCACTGTCCGTCACGTTCACACAGTCTAAGCAATAAATTATGTCACTCACAACATCATTGCGATCGTCAGGAACCAGATCATGGAGCGATCATATATAAAACTTTATTTCTGCCGATTGCCGCTGTACAACAAATTACTTAAGATGATGAACTATTTTCTCATATTCCGAACATGCTCATTTATTTCATTTTTAAAGGACTATAATTCAAAGTAATTTAAAAGGAGGAAATCAATGATTTATTAAATTGAATGCTGACTACAGACTTCATTAACACTCTTCCTGTAACGCAAGATCCTCACAAAACCACGAGATTGTTCAATCACATCAATACACACATAGAAGGACAATTTTCTTTGCTGGGTTATGATTACAGACTGATTGAACCAAAGTAGAGCAAAATGAAAATAAGTGTACTGACCATGAATATTGGAAAACAACCCTTCAGGGTCTTGTAGATCATGACATGCACTATATAGATAGTCGTTGGTGTAATATTCGGCTTCATTAATGGAAGGAATGGATCCAGTAACTAAAATTCAATGAAAGAGATCATCAAGGTATTTGTTTGGTATTTTTCTTGTTTTTGTAATGAACACATCATTCAATCATCGCGTCAATGACTGTATCATCTTTACCTTAAATGGCATAATCGTTGAATACCGTTCAATAGAAAGTGAAAAGGAAGATGCGTGTTCCGCCTTCAATTGCTAATGAAACAATCGATATGTGTTTATGGAATCGATTTTATTGCTAACTCGTTTGTGTATTGCTCTTGTTAACGCTTTCATTGACGGATGAAGGTGACTAAGACAAGCCTGCTGGAGGAGAATGAGGAAATATGTAGATAGAAAGACAGATAGATTGATAAAGTAATACAATGCAAAGGTATTTATCTCGGCCTTCCTTTAAGTGGGGACAGTTAATGTTATCGGTTACAGTTCAGTCGATATATTAAGCAAAAATAAAATCAGCTGAAGTGACTAAAGTCGTCATCCAATTAGCAGAACATTTTTATAGGGAAAATAGTTCAAGTTCCTAGTTAAATGTCTTCGTGCAAGAATGTGAGTCGGTACGTCCTTGGAAAGTTTGGTAGAGTGAGCCATAGTTCGTGGTGGGTAAAGTATTGGAGAGGATAGTCAGCGACATAATTTACCTGCTTAAACCACACTCAGAATATCACGCTCAGTTCTGGTCAGCTCATTTTAGAAAGGTATGAATCCTCAGAGATAGTGTAGAAGAGATTGAACACAATGATTCCCGAACTAGGGGCAACAATTTATAATTATAGATTGTTCGAGCTGGACCTTTCCTCCTTAGAGGCTTTTCCCAGATCGGAAGTGGTTAATATGAGGAAGCTACCTTTAACCTGATTCGAAGAAAGAACGCAGTGTTGTCAGTGGTAATTTTGCTAGGTAGATAGGGGTGAAAGCGTGGAACGCCCTTTCGCGCTGGTATTGGAGATAGATATATTAGGGCCATTTAAGAAACTTTTATGTGGCCACATGTGGTCCATTGCTTTATGTGAAAGCAACTAAAGAATGTGTAGGAAGGGAGAGCAAAATTGATCCCGTGTAAGTTAACAGGTCGGCACAACACCGTGAGCATAAGGAACCGTACTGTGCCATATTGCTCGATGTTCAATGTTCTCCGTTCTGCATTCTACTGGCGAACAGGGAAAAGTTCAGAATTCGGAATTGCTGAGAAAAGTGCGAGTTATTTCAGGAAAGAAGAAAGGGAATGCCTCTAATACTCTGAAATATTGGAGACTATATCAGCAGATGCTGGCAGAGTATGCTTCAGATTTCTATTATCCATTGAGCTTCCGTACGTTGATCGTGAGTAATATCATACCACTCCAGACTCCACACTCAGACAGCTGATACCTGGTTCTCAGCATCCTTCATAATTCATATCTATTGTGCCGTCGAACAATCTATATGGCTTTTCATCATCTACTTACCGCATCTACTTATGTCCTCGAAGCTTCTGACTTAATTTCTCACGTGCCATAAGGTTTCCTTTCCCCTCATCCGGTCTCGCCTATCACCTGCCAACCTGTACTCCTTCCCCATGCTCCATCTCCTTATTTTGGCTTCTGTAACTCCTTTACAGAGCTAATAAAGTGTTTTGGTTCGAAACGTTGACAGTTCATTCTCCACCATAGGTGCACCTTGATCTGCTGAGTTCCAGTAGAACATTGTGCGCTTTGCTCAAGATTTTCAGCATCCGCAGAATCTCTTGTGTTTATTGTATGACATCACACTATTATTTTTGTTACAATTTCATTTCTGAAGTTCCTATACAGCCGTGTGTGTGTGTGTGTGTGTTTGTGTGTGTGTGTGTGTGTGTGTGTGTGTGTGTGTGTTTTATTATTATTGCTTGATTTTGTTACCAATATTGGATGAATTGAGACGGTATCAATTTGTACATAGCGGATTCCGTGTCATACTACACACCTGAACCTTGCATCTCAGTAAATTTCTTGAATGGTGGAATATTCTCAATTTCCTCGTAAATTGCTTGGTAAAAGTCAACAGGTGATCCATAGCCACTCATTAGTGCATCTAATAAAGAGAGAGTGGGGATGAACATCAGCATAAAGGAATTGTACACGAACATTATGCTTAAACTAAAATTAATTAAAATGATCTTAGTCAAGGTGAAGAGTTAGTGAACGTGATCGTTGAATCAACCGATGTGTGGATGATGCCTCTGGCCAATCAACCGAATAAATTTGGCATCAGAAAGATGAAAGGAAGGGTACAGAATAATGAGCATATTTCCGATTATCGTTTAATAGTGAATACACATCACATTTGAAACGATGACAAGTTTAATATTATGATTAGATAGATGCGAATGCCATCATTAATGGTAGCGGATGAAGACAGGATGGAAATTTAGAGGTCACTCCAGAACATGACAGAGAAAGCCTGGCTGTGTTGAAGAAATATAAAAGCATCGTGAATATGGAATGATGAAATGATAAGATGATGAAGAATGGGGAAAATGCCTCCTCTTACTTCGATTGGGAGAAACGAATCAGAATATTCGAGGATACAGAGCAGATTCTTGAAATTTATACTTCCAGGTGTTCAGAGCATGGATGTATTACAGTGAGATACACAGTAAGGTAGCCACTTAACAGATCAGATTTAACCATTTTCCATTACTACATAATGAAAATTTATCATAACTCCACGATCACTAAGGGCCAGTGAAAACCACCATTACAAATGTCCCACGGAAGGCAAATAAATTCCCAACAAAAGCGATGAAAACATATTTAAGTTTAGTCATGTTTGCACAAAGATCATGTTTTGGGAAAACCCAAAAAAACTGAAAACGTCACAATAAAACGTCGATGTGAAGATTGGCCCTCACCACTGATTGCTGACCGTCTCCTTGCTATCGTCACCAGTATCAATAACTCAATGATGAATACAGATCCAAGGGTTATGCAGACAGTGACCATGATGGATGGGGTCCAGTTTCCAAAATCTTAAAATGAAAAGTAAAAACATGTATTTCGATAAACACGAAACAAACACTATACATCCAATGCAACGAAATTTTGAGCGATCTTTAATGAACTTAATCATACATTCAGTTATCACGATTTTTAAAAGTTATATCCCTATGTATTTCATGACAGAAAGAGCGGAGCGGAGACACAAAGACTATTTCACAATAAAGCCTGATATGTCAAAAGTATTTCCCAGCACAGTAAACCTTCTCTCCTTCACCTGGTATCAGATCAGGATAAACACCTCAAGTAACGTCGTGTTCAAATTCCATTTCCCCGCACATTGCTGGATTGAAACAGCAAGAAGGAAGGTGAGTTTAATTATAAGAAAACATTTCCAGGAAAAAAAAATATTCCATCGTACTTATCCTTGCATTTCTTGTTAACCGCCTCTAATCAGCACAGAGAGATTTAGCTAGTAATGGTACACGGTTAAGTGTACACTCAATGAATTCAGAAAATATTGGAAAGCTGCCGAATATTATCACTGACACTCTGATTGTAACCAGCAGCTGCGGAATTATTTTCATTCCAATTACGTACTTATACGCCAGGCCCACATAGCGAGGTTGGTCTTTATGAAGGCAGAGCAATACTGAGGAAATGGGATCTTATACCCTTACTATTTCTTCCTGCACGGGTGCATGCAGGGTCCAAAAATAAGACTGAGCACTTGCACTGTTACAAATCGTCACCAAATCTCGAATACTATTTCGGGTCCGACATATTATTCAACTATATTGCCGTTGAGCACACATTATATGCAGCGCCTTCGCAGGATAACTAAATAATCATCAGACCATGCTCCCTTCTCACTGATGCGATGTACTGGAGCCTTGGGTCCTCACAACTGGGCTCAGAAATAATTATTACTTCTCAACCACCATGCTCCTGATAGGGTGCATTACTTCAATTATTCCAGTGGTAAACTGATTCCACAACCTATAATTTATTTCAAGGGTTACATAACTCTTGTTCTCAGCATTAATTTTTACTCATCAACTTGTTGACATTTTTTTCTGATTTTGCATTTGCGTACTTAGTTGCTTTTTGCTATTTGTTATTTTTCCGCGCTTGTTTCTGAGTAGTTCTTTAAAGTTTCTGTTGCGTTTCTATACATGTACAGTGAATGCCGTAAGAAAACGAATCTCAAGGCATTATATGACGATATATGGATATTTGGTAACAAATTTCCTTTGAACTTTAATATTTAGTATCTGCAAACACCAAAACTTTCTCAAGAGTATTGGACGAGCAACTAATTGATTCACAGAAAATGTCTGACCGGGAGTGGAGATCATGTTTTTAACAATTCTGCATATTCCTGCCTAAAATATTTGAGAAGACGATCAGGATCCCATACATTTTCTAAAGTATCTATTGTGAACTCAGCAATTAGGAAATACGAATAATCAATTCTTGATATCTGCAGCATAGATGCAAAATGTAAGCGTCAAAATCCATACCTGAATTGTTGCGTTCAGTAGGAGTCACTCCGGAACCTGTGTACATATTGCAAAGAAGTTTCAGAAAACGCATCTCTATTGGTGTTTATATTCGATATTTCTCATTCTGAAATTAACAAATCATTTGAAGAGAAATTGGAAATGTCAGACAAAGCACAGAGCATACCAGAACAAAGAACGATGACATCTTCTTTGTGATCACAGTCGTGTTGACCAAATGATGAGGAACGACAGCTGGACAGAAAAGGTTCACTTCCCGTGCATTTTACTTCATCAAGCCAGACAGGACCGGCTGCCTGGGTCATTTTAAAATCTTCTGGAGCCCAGAGAGCAAGGCCACACCTTAGTTGTCTGCAGACGACATTGGCATCAGCCAGATCCCAAGAATCGTCACACACCGTGCCCCAGCTGTCATTAAACCAGACCTCAAGCTTTCCGGAGCAGTTGTGATTGCTGCTAACAAGACGCAATGGAACATCTAGGCATGAAACAATAAAATTGAGATTTATTTAATAATTAGTCTGGGAATCTGAAGTTCGTCAGAGAGAAAATAGAACTAATTATAGAACACAAGGGCAGGCACCTCGGCCCACTATTTCTTTATCCAACACTGCCAAATTATACCACCTCTCTTCTGCCTCACATAATCGATATCTCTCAAATATTTACACTTGCCTACTCCAGCTGAAAGCCTTTTAATCACGATAACTGTAAATATTTCTATTATCACTCCTCAAAACCTGCTCCAAGCAATATCATTCTCAATTTACGAATAAAGGTTTTCCTCAACCACTTCATTTAAGCCGTCATCTGTCACCTTAAATACGTCCATTAATATTTGATTTTTTTTTTACAATGGTTCAGACTCTCTACCTGGCCTGTCTCACCTAATGATACGTATCTATTAGGACTCATTTTTGGTGCAGAATGGGCCCCAAGTGTTTCCATTCCTTCTTATCCAGGCAGACTCTGAGTAAATCTCTTTTATAAACCCCACATGCTTCTTGAAATGCGACGAATGGAAATATAAATGATATGAAATCATTGCTTTTCATATCCACAAATAGTTTATGAAGTCCATTCATTGTTGAACGAACAGGCAACATATCTTATTCTTATCATTAGTGTCCGATTAATGAAGGCATTACGTCACAGACCTTGCTCTTCAACTCATACTTCATCATGAAATGCTGAAAGACATGATGAAGGACAAAACCAATTTCACTGTCAGCCAGTTTGTTTTTTGTCTTCAGTTCATACCGGCGAAACAAAAAACACTCGAATACAGCTCATGCACATCTTTCAACTCCAACCATAAATTGTGGGCGTTATATATACGTCGTCCTATGTTCCCTCTAGTTAACCACTTGTGTTATTTTGGTTAAGTAATACAGAACGCCTTGCTCTCTCATTTTCTCATATTTCCAACGAAATAGATATCTTTTATCTATTGATCGTAGCCTTTATTCATCTTTCTATATTGCCCAATAACCCGACCGTCTTTATGTATCCTGCGGTTTAGATATATTTACTTCATTTGTTTTATCCAAATCAACAATGTCTCTCGCCTTTGACTATCTCCATACTTTCCCTCGTTCACTTCTCTCCTTCCAAGGTAATACCGATTCCCAAGTCCGTCCAGCTGGTCAGAAGACAATTCCTGCATATCATTTATAATCTTGCCTGATAACAAATGTTCCCGAGGAATTCCAATTAACTCCCTCTATCTTCTGTCTGGACATGGAATTCGTCACAATTCACTCCCCTTTGGCAGTGCTCAACAGAGTCGTGGGAAACCAGGATTCTGGTCAATGCGCGCCCAATTTCGTAGAGGGCAAGAGGAACGAAATTTATTTTTCTGATAGCGGCATTAATACAAGGTTTTCTGATTTCAGCAAAGAAGTTTTCGAATTCGTCACCTTTTAAAGGGAAAGAGGAGAATGCGTTTTCTTGCAAGCAGCCTCTTTCAGTGATTCCTTCCGTCATATTGGTTTCTGTTGACAAAATAAATATTTTGACGAATTTATACATAAATATGTAAAACGTAAATAGATATAAGACTGTCTTATTTACCTTCGCAAGCAACTCCTGCATCCTCAGTATGGTCACACTGGTGTTTTCCCCACGGTTGCGACTGACACTGCCAAAGGGTCGATTCGTGTGAAGTACATTCAATCTCATCCAACCATATAGGTCCAAGTCCCTTTCCAAATTGATATGAGCCAGGATAAATATTATTCATTGGTCCACATTTCATTTGTTTGCAAATCACTTCTGCAGACTTGCCATAAAGGTTCGTGGAACAGACTGTTCCCCAGGTCCCGTTGTACCACACTTCAATTCGTCCTTTGCATCGACTACCTCCGCCCTGCAGGCGCAACTTTTTGTGCTCTGATAAGGATGCATTTGAAGACAAAAGTTGTCGCAAAATTAGCATACAATGGGAAACGCGTTTTTTTCTACTTCTGCAACAGAAATTAGCCGTGTGTGTGTGTGTGTGTGTGTGTGTAGAACAAAGATAAAAAAATAAAATGAGCACATTCAGTAGGAAGTTATTGATTAGCAAAATTAAACGAACCCAGGAAGCACGGAGTGATATATTGTGCTGAATTACTGAAAGGAGGGTACGGGTTAGTGACGGAAAATTGAGGAATAGAAGATCGAGCGTCTGATACTGGAATCTTAACGGATTCACCAACAATTGAGAATGGTAAATATTTGAATTCATTTAAGGAAGAAGTATGAAGAGCAGGGAGAATCTGTCCATCCTCTGTCCTTAACGAAAAGTATGAATTGAGACATTGGAAATATGTTGACCGACAGAAACCGTCACTTGCTCTTCAGGGCAAAAAAAAAACGTGGTTAAATGTCTTGACTGCCCCTCAGTACCTCATTCTTAAGACCGCACCTACTAAATCCAGACTAGTAACAGACTGTGATGAAATAAAGGTGGCGGCGAAATTACTATATTATTTTCATTTATTCTATCCCCCGATTCGATAAGAGTGTTTGAAACTGATTTTAGGATTTATTTGTGTGTGTATATATATATATATATATATATATATATATATATAATATATATATTCCAGGCATTATCTTCGGAGATTCTAATGTAATCACCTAGACTATTCAATCGCATGCAAATCACCTGTGTTTTGAATTCGGAAAAGCTGACCTCACATTAGCTTCTGGCTTTTTGCCACTTCATTTAGCCACAGCTACTCTGATTGTGTTATCTGTCTTTTATTCCTTTCTGCGACAATACAACTCAATAGAATATTCGTCTTCTCTGGACACACTACAGCCTTCTAGTCTCGGTATCAAATTTCTACCGTTGGCTCTTTTAGTTGATTTTGTTTACAGATATTATTTTACTCCTGACTTTTTTCCCAATTAATTCAGTAAGTGAGAAGGAGAGGTAAAGAAACACGGGGAAAAAGAAACAATGGGAATTGAAAAACAATGCTATGTTTTTGAATCTTTTTTTTTTGGATTTTATTATACGGAATTTCCATCGATCCGATTTGATAAATTGTATTATTCTCTCTCTCCTGATTTGGACTGCTATGTTATTTCTAGTCACTAGATGGCCCTGCTTACTCGCATGTTCACAGCAACTTACTACTGCTTTGCTAAGTAATTGAATTTCATCATGAGATCGGGTATTTAAGAATCGCTTGCATATTTTAGTCTGAAACGCTTTGCTACGGGTCGAAGGAATTTGGATCAATATTTGAATCTATCTTTTGTAAGAACGCCTAGCAGTATTTTTTTTTTTTTCACAGCTCCTCGAGTAGTGTAACGAGTTGGTGAACAGTCAGTCAACCATCAAACTACACCGATACATAGACTGGAGATTATTTATTTGCCTCGCTTGAGTAAAGAAAACGGGGAAGCACTTGAGCGACGGCAGAAGAATTATTAGACAGAATCAATACTGAAATCAGGATGATTAATGTTATGACATTAGTAATGGGAAATATAAACATTCCAGATACAAAGGGAATAAGTTTAATGTTTCTGCGTACGTGTGCTCCACGCATTATCAACATTTAGACAGTTCATTCTGGCCCAATCGTCTCCTGTCCAGTTTTACATTATTTATTACATCTCCGTAGTCATGGCGTGCTGCACAGACAAAGAAAAGTAAATTTAAAGAAAATTGAAATGTTCTTTACCAGAGCATGTCAATGTCACAGCTTCTTTTTGACTGCAGTCATGTTCGGCCCATGGTGCTGATGGACATTCCCAGAGAAATGTTTCGTTACCCGAGCATCTCACTTCATCTAACCAAACTGGGGGAGGGCGTCTTCCGCAGTAACCGTGAGTTTTATACTCCAAAGCATATCCACAACCCAGTTGTCTGCAGACCACGTTAGCGTCGACCAGATCCCAGGAGTCGTCACAAACCATGCCCCAAGATCCACGGTAATAAACCTCTAGCTGACCAGCACATGGATCTTCACTTCTGGAGAGTCGTAACTGCAAGTGGCCTATCGAACAGTAATATGGAAAGGAAATCAGTACATTGGAAAGTAGAAACATCACCGGCTTCTCGTTTCTAAAGATGATTCTGAGATTATTATTATTGCTCTTAAAAAGAGCTGTGCCATGATGTAACAATTATTCCAGAATTTGAAAATGATTGAAATCCAAGTATAAAATGTGAAAGTTTGGATGAATACAACATATGAAGAAACGCAGAGTTGCTTCTATCATTAAGGAGGGAACTCAGAGACTGGTAGTTGGACGTTTTCCCACATCTGCTGCTATTCCATTTTCCTGCCTTTCGCACAAACGAGGAAACTAGTTAGCCTGATCTCAGTGTTTGGAAATATATCGGGATCTATTATCAATGAGAAGGCAGAAGACAAACACATGTCTGACAAATGTACTTGCCTGACAAATCTGTTGGAATTATTTGAAGAAATAATAAGTAGGATCGACAGAGGAGAAGCGGTTGATTTTGCGGTACTTGGATCTTCAAACGGCCATCGTCAACCTGCCGCACATGTGGCTGCTTACCGAGTTAGAGCCCGTGGTATTAAAGGAAATATTCTAGGATGGACAGAGCAGTCGCTGATTGGCTGTAGGCAAAGATCGGGAATGAAGGGAACCTTTTCCCGTTGGCCGCCGGTGACACGTGGTGTTTTTAGTGGTCTGTGATTGGACCAATTCCTTTTACGTTATGCGTCAATGATTTGGATGATTGTGTTGATGAATTTGCTCAGAGGTTTGCAGACAATATGAAGGTAGCTGGAGGGACAGTCAGATTTGTGGAGGTGATAGGACACAGAAACACAAATATAGTTTAGGAGAGTGGACAAAAATGACAGATGCAATACAGTTTTGGGTAGTGGATGCTCATGCACTTTGGTAGAAAAAAAAAGAAAGGTTTGACTGTTTCCTAACTGGAGAGAAAATACAAAAAGAAAAGAAGCGCAGAAGGGCTTGGGAGCCCCTGTGCAGGATTCTCCAGACGACAGTTTACTGGTGTGAGCCGGTGGATAACAAGACAAGTGCAATGGATGTAATTTTGGGACTATGTGAAGCACTGGTGAGACCTCACAAGTAGCAATCAGTGCAATTTTGGGCCCCTTATCTTAGATTGGATCTGCTGAACAAGGAGGGCGTCAAAGGAGGTTCACTAGAATGCCTTTTCATAAGAAGACCGTTTGATGGCTCTGGGTTGTGTTCACCAAAATTCAGAATAAATACCATGCCGAATCTTCGAAATTAGATTAGATTAGATTAGTTTCAATTTTATTGTCATTGTACCGAGTACAGATACAAAGCCAATGAAATGCATTCAGCATCTGACCTGAAATGCAAAGAATAGCGTTATTTACAAAATAACTGCGAGTAAAATAAGTGCTACAGCACACAAATATAAAAGTACTGAGACAGTACAATATGGATTCAATACTGCTCAGCGCCGTGATGAGAGGTTCAGCAGGGTCACAGCCTCAGGGAAGAAGCTCTTCCTGTGCCTGCTGGTGCGGGAGCGGAGGCTCCTGTAGCGCCTACCGGTTGGGAGGAGAGCGATAAGTCCATGGTCGGGGTGAGATGCATCCTTGATAATGTTTTTCGCCCTGCCCAGGCAGCGTTCATTGTAGATGTTCTCAACAGTGAGCAATTGCGTGCCGATAATCCACTGGGCAGTTTTGACCACACGCTGGAACGCTTTGCGGTCCGATACACAAATCTTCCAAGAAACTCTGGACTCCGCTGTGCTTTCGTTATAATTGCAGTTCTGTGTTGAGTCTAGGACAGGTCGTCAGGTAATTGAAATTGCTGACCTTCTCCTCATCTGATGCGCCGTTGAGGCCTGACCCATGGACCAGTGGTTTCCTCCACCTGAACTCAATACCTCCTCTTTGTCATGCTGACTTTGAGAAAGTGATTGGTGCTGTGACACCGCTCCTCAGGATGTTTAATATCCCTTCAAAATGCTATTGTGTCATCAACTTTGTCAGTGGTGTCGTCAGCAAATCTGAGTATGGCAGAGGTGCTGTACTTTGTCATACAGTGTAACGCGAAGGAAACACGGAGCTGTGCTCGCAACCATTTGGAGAACCTGTGCTGATGGAGATTTTGGAGTAGATGTTGTTGCCATTGGGAACATATTGACCAGGTCTGCAGTCCAGGATGCAATTGTATAAGTAGTTATTGAGGTACAGACTTCGAGTTTTTGATCAGTTTTAAGGGGATGGTGGCATTTTATGCTGAGCTGCAGTGAAGAAACAACCCTGCAATGTGTGCATCTTTGCTGTCCAGATGATCCTGGATAGTATGAAGAGCCAGTGAGATGACCTCTTTAGTGGATCTATTGCTCCAGTAGGAAAATTTGGGCCGGACAACTCTCCTCTGAGGCAGAAGTTGATATGTCACATTAGAAAATTCTTAAAACACTTCCTCATTGTTGCTGCCATTGTAACTGACAGATAGTTATTCAGGCAGATCATCAGGTTCTCCTAAGAAACCAGTATGTGAAGTATACTTGAAGTTGGTGGCGACATCAGACTGCCGAAGCAAGATGCGAAAGAGCACGATAGGCAGTTGATCAGCTCAGTTCTGAACTGGTTGGCCAGCCATCCCTTCTGGACCGTATGCTTTTGGTGAGTTTACCCTCGTGAACGCTAATTGCATGTCAGCCTCACAGACTTGAATCACAGAATTATCGGGAACTCAGGGAATACTTGATGGCTCGTCCATGTTTTGACAGTCAAAGCGGGCATAAAGTGGTTTGAACCCAACTGGAAGCGAAGCTTTTTCCCACTACGTCGCTTGATTTTACACTGTGCAAACCCGTCCAAAATGGTCGAGCTTCCTTCATGGATTTCAGCAAGGCATTTAAAAAAGTACACGATGAAAGGCTTAATGAGATATAAGGAGACAGGGGATCCAAGGAGACAGTGCTTTGTGGATTCAGTGACCAGCGGGGTGCCTCAGGGATCTGTTGGACCCCAACTCTTCGTGAATCTTATAAATGCTCTGAATGAGGAAGTGGCGGGATAGGTTAGTAATATTGCTGATGACACAAAGGTTGGGAGTGTTGTGGATAGTGTGGGGGGTTGTCAGAGGTTACAGCGGTACATTGATAGGATGTAAAACTGGCCTGAGAAGTGGTAGATGGAGTTAAACCTAGATCAATGTGAGATGGTTCATTTTGGGGGGTAGATCGAATACAATAGCAGAATATAGTAGTAATGGGAGACTATTGGCAGGACGGAGTATCAGAGGGATCTTGGGGTCCGAGTCCATTAGACAATCAGGGTGCTGGGCAGTTTGACTCTGTGGTTAAGTAAGATCACGGTGCATTGGCCTTCATAAATCGTAGGACTGAGTTTGGGAGCCGACAGGTGATGTTGCAGCTATATAGGAACCTGATCAGACCCCTCTTGAAGTACCGTGCTCAGTTCTGGTCGCCTCACTACAGGAAACATGTGAAAAGCATAGAAAGGGTGCAGATGAGACTTACAAGGATGTTGCCTGGGCTAGTTACAGAGGAGATGACATGGGTAAGTAGTTTTTTTTTAACGCAGAGAATGGTGAGTGTTTGGAATCGGCTGCCGGCGACGGTGGTGGAGACGAAAATGATAGGGCCTTTTAAGAGACTCCTGGACAGGTGCATGGAGCTCAGGAAAATAGAGGGCTATAGGTAAATCGAGGAAATTTCTAGGGTAAGGACATTTTCGGCACTGCTTTGTGGGTCGAAGCAGCTGTTATTATACTGTAGCTTTTCTATGTTTCTATGTTTCTATGGTTCATGCTAAGTGTGGAAATCCCCTTCTCCTTTTACATTTCTTCCTGCATAAAGTACCACGGCCACCTGTAACTTTCTTGCTCACCGGTCTTGTATGCCTCTTATCCGGTCCTCGCCAGATTGCGAATCTCATGTTTCATCTAATTTTTCGTTTTGCGAAAGATTCTGAGTGATTCTGTACGTCCACATTCGTCTATAATTAATTATGTGAAGTATGTGAGAACCTCGGTGTTTTCATTCAGATACATAGATATGTTCTTCAACTCTGCTCAGTCCTCCGGAGAGAAGCATCCTGTAGCCGTCGCTTTTGCCTTCCCCGACGTCCCGTTTGCTGTCCAAATATATAGAGCTTGTCTGCTTGCCTGCAGGTACGAGAAGGGCGACCAAGAAATCAGATTTACCGAAATCCGGTCTGGTCATGCAACGACAGTTTTCTTCAGTTATACATCCGAATATATAAATTACACGAATGACAAATTAAGAATTGCTCAGGTGGATCGGAGGAATGTTCTGGCGGCGATGACAGCAGATGAGAAAAGGCTGAAATTTCTGGGCAGGGCAGCCAGGATAGATATATCACACAAAGGAACAACTACTCAATTGGCAGGAGTAGGCAACTGTGTCTGGCAAAAAGAAGTTATGGACTGCATAAAAGCCAAGGAAATGGTACGTGAAGTAGAAAAATTGAGTCGGAAATTGGATGATATTAGGGGGTATGCAGGGAAGGCTGGGGCGGGGTTCTGAATTGGATGATCAGCCATGATCATAATAAATGGCGGTGCAGGCTCGAAGGGCCGAATGGCCTACTCCTGCACCTATTTTCTATGTATGTTTCTATGTATGATTGGGAACTCTTAAATTCCAACAGAAGGCATCCAAAAAAGCTTGAAATATGAGCGCAGACTAGCCAGTAATATGAAAAAAATGGATACCGCAAGTTGTGTTTTCTTCAGTTGTATGAAGAAGGAAAGGGAGATGAACGCTCGTATTAGACCACGGGGAAATGACGCTGATGAGCTGGGAATTTGAGATAAAAATTGGCAGATGAGCTTAATATGTACTTTACATCTGGGGTGCACTGTGAAGGCACCAGCTGTGTGCTAGTAACCTGTGAATATCAGTTCGCAGGAGAGAGTGTCATTTCAAAGGAAAAATGCTTGGCAAACTCAAAGGTCTGAAGTCACCTGGACCAAATGGACTAAATCCCGGAATTCGGAGAGAGGTTGCAGAAGAGATAATACATGCTTTGGTCGTGATCTTTCAAGAATCACTTCACCTTATATATATATTAATAATTTAGACGAGGGAATTAAATGCAGCACCTCCAAGTTTGCGGATGACACGAAGCTGGGCGGCAGTGTTAGCTGTGAGGAGGATGCTAAGAAGATGCAGGGTGACTTGGATTGGTTAGGTGAGTGGGCAAATTCATGGCAGATGCAATTTAATGTGGATGAATGTGAGGTTATCCACTTTGGTGGCAAGAACAGGAAAACAGAATATTATCTGAATGGTGGCCGATTAGGAAAAGGGGAGGTGCAACGAGACCTGGGTGTCATTATACACCAGTCATTGAAAGTGGGCATGCAGGTACAGCAGGCGGTGAAAAAGGCGAATGGTATGCTGGCATTTATAGCGAGAGGATTCGAGTACAGGAGCAGGGAGGTACTACTACAGTTGTACAAGGCCTTGGCGAGATCACACCTGGAGTATTGTGTGCAGTTTTGGTCCCCTAATCTGAGGAAAGACAATCTTGCCATAGAGGGAGTACAAAGAAGGTTCACCAGATTGATTCCTGGGATGGCAGAACTTTCATATGATGAAAGATTGGATCGACTAGGCTTATACTCGCTGGAACTTAGAAGACTGAGGGGGGTTCTTATTGAAACGTATAAAATTCTAAAGGGATTGGACAGGCTAGATGCAGGAAGATTTTTTCCCGATGTTGCGGAAGTACAGAACGAGTGGTCACAGTTTAAGGATAAAGGGGAAGCCTTTTAGGACCGAGATGAGGAAAAACTTCTTCACTCAGAGAGTGGTGAATCTGTGGAATTCTCTACCACAGGAAATAGTTGAGGCCAGCTCATTGGCTATATTTAAGAGGGAGTTAGATATGGCCCTTGTCACTAAAGGGATCAGGGGTAGGAAGAGAAAGCATTTCTGAGTTGAATGATCAGCCATGATCATACTGAATGGCGGTGCCGACTAGAAGGGCCGAATGGCCTACTCTTGCACCTATTTTCTATCTAAAGTATCTACCTTGGTATGGTCCTGGAGGACGGGAAGATTGCAAGTATCACTCTGAGAAGGGAGGAAGGCAAAGGAAAGAGAATTATAGTCCAGTTTACCGATCGTCAGTGGTTTGGAAAGTGTTGGATTCTGTTATAAATGATGTTGTTCCCAGAAAATCTACAGAATATAACAGACAATTAATCTTGATTTAATATCACAAAATCGATCTCTCTCCGACATTCCTGGCGACTAGACATACTGATGCAGAGAAAAAAAAAATATTACATGAAAAATGGTATTAGTGCACGGACAAAAATATCACCAAACTACTTCATTAAGAGATGTAGCGAAAAATATTAGAAGTAAAATACAATTATTTCCGTCGTATTTGAACATTTATTTGAGTCCTTATCCCTAATGGTTCGGATCAGAAATAATGCCAGGCGTCAGTTCCATCGCTTCGTTTTACACTTCTTCGCAAATTTCCTCTCTCAAATTCCCCCTCCAGAATCCCTTCCTTGTTCAACTAAATGCTCAATTTCCTCTTTTTAGAACGCAGAACAGAGACAATAGCTGTGCCTAGCATGTAGCCTATTCTATAAACTGCCTATAAATGCCCTAACACATAGCACTTTATTTTTCTAAACTTAATGTACCTATCGAAGAGTTTCTGAAAAGACCCTATTTTATCCGCATCCATCAGCGGCAGTGCATTTCGTGCACCCATCACTCTCTGTAAAAAACTTACCCCTTCCACCCCCTCTGTATCTACTTCCAAAGAACCTTAAAACAATACCCCGTTGTAGTACCACTTAACTCCGAACAAATGACCCAAAATATATTTTCTAAAATCTTTGTATACACCTCTATCAGGTCACCTCTCATCCCCCGTCACTCCAAGAAGAAAAAGCCGGGTTCACGCAACCTATTCTCACAGGGCACAGTCTCCAATCCAGGCAAAACCCTCGTAAATCTCCTCTGCACTCTGTCGATAGTTTCCGCATTTTCTCTGCAGTAAGGTGACCAGAACTTAACAGAGTAGACCAAGCGGGGTCTGGCCAAGCTGTAACAGTACCCCACGGCTCTTGATTGTGCCATCGCTTTAACTTAAATCATCATATTTTCAGACCTGAATGGAAGTCTGATTTTGAAAAGGATAAACTAGGAGACTAGCAATAATACGGAGGGAATAAGCAAGGGGCGGGGGAGGGGGTGGCAGAGAGAGAGAGAGAAGGCAGGTAGAACTCCCAGTATTTAATTGTAATCAATAGCAAAATTGTCGAACTGCCAGGACGATCCCTTTCAGTATATATCCTAAATTATGAATAAATCGTTGAAAGCCTATGCAGTAAATTCGTAGTTCCAGCGAAGCAGAATTAATTTTGCACATTTTGCCCGGGTAAATGCGTTTTTATTCATCGTGTTCAGTTTTCTATGCACCTTCCCACATTGTACTAGCTAGTAGGTTAATTGATTACAATAAATTCGCTCGTATGTTTTAGGAGCGGAGCTGCCGTAGGAGGTGTGGTTGGGTAAATAAATTGGAAGCCCTGCAAGAGGGATATGATTGATAACGCCGATTTGATGAGACAAATGGAGATATAAATACCTGCAAGTCTCAGTATTTCTAAATTTATCTCTCTAAATAATTAATAGCCACACCATATTAAAAATTACAATTTCCACTTTTCCATGCTATTCACCTGAACACAGGACGCCAACGCCGATGAAGTCAGAGGAAGACCGATTGAATATGGATGTCCTGCAATTTTGGAGATGAGATTCGTTTCCTTCACACTGAAGGTCGGTCACCCACACGGGCCCTTCTTTCCCTCTATACCCCGAGGCGATGTAGGAGGATGTGGCCACACCGCAACGCAGTTGCTTACAGACGACGTTGGCTTCATTGATAGTCCAACATTTATCCTGTATTCTGCTCCATCTGCCATTATCATAAACCTCCACCTGGCCGTCGCAGCGGCTTCCCCCTTCGGTCAGCCGCAGAGACCACATTTCATCTACAATGTGGATGAGATTGTGTAAAACAGTTAATAATTACTCAATGTATCCCAGATACTTTCAGCTATTAGCGGCAGATATTAGTTTATACACTGATTTCCTACAAGGCAATCATCCCAAAAGCCATTTAACATCTCTTCTCCCTCCGCAGGATAAAAAAAGACGCACACGTAGCGGTCCCAGGCATTATTCTTACTCGCCGAACATAAAGAGAGCCATTTAAAGTTTTATTATAATTCATTGTTCTTTTTCAACTGTTTATAATATGACTTAACTCCCTTGCAAATATTACATCTTTATTTTTGCAGATTTTAAAATGGTACAAAAATTACTATCATGAAACACCAATTGAGATAATTCTCTGCACTTTCCAATAATTTCTCCTCAAATTTTAGTTTTATTCACTGTGTACTCAAGGTCTGTGTATCCAAAATAAAACAGTCCAAGTTGCAAACGCAGACTGTTGCCACAAAAATTTAGATTCGTGACATAGTTTTGCCAGAAAACTTTGGATACATTCGATTGTTTCCTTTTCCTTTTTTTGTCTCCGTTATGGATATCTCTATGACCAAAGAAATGTTTCATTCAGACTAATGTTTCAACAACTCACCGGTGCAGATCAGGCTGGCGTCATTTCCATGCGAACAGCTGATCTGACTCCACGCTGAGACTTGGCAATCAGCTAGTCGGGACTCATTGCCCAAACAAAGGTAGTTATCTTTCCACACTGGCCCGTTTCCTGTGCCAAAGTATGCATCTCTGGGAGTTTCCTTTACTGCGCCACACTGCAGCTGTTCACAGACCACGGCAGCATCTTCCAAGCTGAAGTACTCATCACAAAGTGTTCCCCACTGGTCCCCGTGCTGAATTTCCACCCGGCCAGAACATCTGCTGTCCCCATCAACGAGTCGTGCTACAGAATTCCCTGTTGTATTAATAATTGAATTCAGTTAATTAATCTCAACATAAACTAATTAAAAGAACTTGCACAGGATCGGACCGCTATCCAGAGCATCTGCTCGGCAGAGCTTCGCGAAAGTAAGAGTATGGCACAATGCAGACCCGTATTTTTTTTATCTGATTGACACACAATCATTTTTTACAATGCATTTTTTTAATTGTCGTGAATAATCTGCATACACCACGACAGGAATCTCGCGTTTTTGTAGGTTTTTAACAGAATCAATGTCATTGTTTCAAACATTGGGCCGTACAGGTGAAAAAATGCGTTTCCTTGCCTGATTTCTATACAGTACTCCCGATTTTTTTGATCGTTCACGGTTTCATGCCCATCACTCTAAATGTTATATTTTGTCGAAGTTGAAAATACCATTATTCAGCACTATATCCCACCCATGCTGTTCTTGCCCACTCAGTGGACGATATGCATAAGCATCATATTTATCTATCTATCTATCTATCTTATCTATCTATTTACATGTAATATTTGAGGATACTTCGTGCAATCAGATATTGTGCACTCAGAAGGGGCATTTTCGATTTTCTCTTTCGTTATTGGCGATTAAATTGATGTTAGTCTTTGCTTGTGATGTATATTTTCTTTGCACTTTTCCATTATCTATTTTCATGTTTGTTTCTTTCACTCACGACTCATTTCTTAGGTTCATAAGCAACTTTCAAGCTGTCCTTCACGTTAGGCCCCAACAAAATGTCCGCTGATGATTATAAATTACGGGGAATTCACAAGGCATCTGTCTTTGAACTAGCAGCTATATAGTTGATTTTTGTTTATTCTTCTGCTAAGGATTTTTTCATCAGTTTTACAATCGTTATGCAATGGAACGAAGAACAACAAGTATGTGAAGAAGTGGCTTAGCGTACCGAGCAGCCTCACCAATTCCGCAATCCATAGTAGCCAGACAAAGCTTACCATCCCATTGTAATCCCTTGTTGAAGAGGTCAAGGTACCCAAGATAAGATATTCATGATGCCTCGAGACTCAAAAGACCCTGTCATCAAGAACACCCAGCCGGTTGTGAGATCAGGCAGGAAGTTGTCAGCCCATGCAGCAATTGATGAGGCAGAGTCTAGATTGAAGGACAAGGAGGTGTTTGGGGCTACCCAGCTAGGCCGCCAGGGACTTGGCTGGACAGCCCACAGGTGGTGGTTGTCTTCTACAGGTGAGGGGCGCCGTGAGCTTGTAACGTGAGAAATACGACAGGTAGAAGAGGAGAAGAGGTCAGCTAAAACAGCTGGCCTGGCCAAACAGGGGGCTTGGACCTGATGGGAAAGTGTTGAACAACGACATCTATCTTCGAATGTTCTGTGGCAGATGGAACCGCTCCGCATTCCTGTTCTATGCAGAGCAGCGTACGATCCGCTCCCAACACCTGCCAACCTCAGCACCTGGCATGAAGATAAGACAGACAGATGTGCTGCTTGCAGCGAGAAGGGAACACTTCAACATATTTTGAGTGCATGCGGAGTCAATCCTTCCTGCGCCATGTACACTTGGAGACATGACAACGTTCTCAAAGTTGCAACAGAAGCGGTTGAGCAGAGAGTACTGCAGCACAACTTATCTCATGCCCCATGCTGCACAGAACATCGCATATCATTTGTGAAAGAAGGCTCCAAGTTAAGGGTGTACAGCGCAGGCCCACGATCAAGCATACTTTATTCAGCCAGTGACTGGTGTGTCAAGGCCGACCTGGATGGGAAAGGCAGCTTCCAGGGGCAAATAGCTTTCACCACATTGCGCCCAGATATAATCGCACGGTCTGACACCAGTGGAGAAGTGGTTATTGGTGAACTCACAGCCCCCTGTGAAAACAACATCGATGAAGCCCATGAGCACAAGTTAACCAAGTATGCAGAATTAATGCCAGAGTGCAGCGACAGACGGGGGAATGTCTCATGCTATCCATTCGAAGTAGGTTGCCGTGGCTTTATTGCGTTCACTTTCCAGAAGTGGCTGCGTGACCTCGGCTTTACTAGAAGAGAGATCAAGGCAACCAGCAGGGCTGTAGCTGAGGCAGCAGAGACAGGGTCAGCATGGGTGTGGAGCAAAGGTCCAGAGGGGCAGATAGTCGGACAGCGTATTTATTCCAGTCGGTCTTTATTCTTTGGAACGTAGAAATTTGAGGGGGAACTTGAGAGAGGTATTTAAAATTATGAGAGGGATAGATAGAGTTGGCGTAGATAAGCTTTTTCCATTGAGAGTGGGGGAGATTCAAACAAGAGGACATGAGTTGAGAGTTAAAGGGCAAAAGTTTAGGGGTAACATGAGGGGGAACTTCTTTACTTAGAGAGTGGTAGCTGTGTGGAACGAGCTTCCAGCAGAAGTGGTTGAGGCAGATTCGATGATGTTGTTTAAAGTTAAATTGGACAGCTATATGGACAGGAAAGGAATGGAGGGTTATGGGCTGAGTGCGGGTCGGTGGAACTAGGTGAGAGTAAGAGTTCGGCACGGACTAGAATGGCCGAGATGGTCTGTTTCCGTGCTGTAATTGCTGTGTGGTTATATGGTTATATGGTATACATCTTTTGCAAACCCTTCAGTAGTTGTATAGGCACCGGAAGAGTAGACTATCTGTTGTATGGAACAACTCTGATAGAGACAGATGCCAAGTTTTTAAACTCACCAGTGGGAGGTGGTGCTTTAGCACTGCTGGCCCACCACCTCGAGGGAGTCATGATCATAAGCGGGCCGAAACTCCTGAAGACAGGTGGCAGATCAACTGATGATCCGACTGGTGACAGCACAGGACAGTTAGCATGTTAGTCCAACTGTATATTCAATTCTTTAATTCTGTTTGTCTCCTTCACTGATGACTTATTTCTTAGGTTCCTAAGCAACTTTCAAGCTGTTATTCACCTTGGGGCCAACAAAGTGTTCAGTGGTGATTTTAAACTATGGGGAATTCACAAGCCATCTGTCGTTCAACTAACAGCTATATAGTTGTTATTTTAATTACTCTTCTGCTGGAGTTTTTTGTCATTTTTACAGTCGTCATGGCTAAATTTGTAGCAGTAAAATCCGACGCTATTGCAACAAGTTATCTCTCTCTGATCATGTATATTCTATAGTGGTGCAAATGCATGCTTGGAAGTTGTGCTGCAAAAACAATGGTTTGTATTCATCTACAGTTCCGCACCAATTCATCTGTGTGGTTCCTTTCAGAAGAAAGGGGAAACGTTTCGGGAATATTCAATAATCCAGCAAAGTATCAGTACTAAAATACATAATATTTGATTGCTTTTTGTTAATAGAAATAGCCGTTATATAGCTACAAAGCCTGCTGCGCATTTTAACGTTTAATCAGCTTTATATCTGTATTTCGACAGATGACAAAATTCAGTATCATTAAATTTCCTCGAATTATTAATTTTCACGTTGAGGTGTATGATATAATTTGAAAGGCGTGCTGAGAAATTTTGCGGCATGTACTTCGCACTCAACTTCTAAAGGAAAATTCCAGTTCACATTTTTTATATATTTCCTATTGCAATAATGTATTGTTTAATCTATAATACCGCTGCATGCTACGCTTTTGTTGGTGATTTTTGTTTCAAGTTATTGAAGCCTTCAAATATGTTAATTTCTTTCGTCAAAACCCAAATTGAAGTCAATCGTTATTTTATTCTTCAAGTAATTTCACCCTCTTAATCTGTCCGTCAATGTCAAATGAAAATGATATCGAACTGTCCTCTGCTGATGCAATTTGCAAATCGCTAATGGGAAAAATGTCGAAAAGAAATACTTGGATCCTAGGTACTCACCAGAGCAGATCACACTGACATCATTCTCATGGGTGCAACGATGAGCTCCTGAAGAAAATGGACAGTCCCACAGCCCCGACTCATTACCCTGACATTCAAAGGCATCAGTCCATATATGTTCTGTTCCTTCTCCAAAATAAGCTCCTCCCCGCACCGCAACAGCGACTCCGCATTGAAGCTGTCGGCACACCACGCTGGCATCATTCATATCCCAGTGCAGATCACACACCGTGTTCCAGGTTTCTCCAAGCTGCACTTCCAGTCTTCCAGAGCATTCATCATTTCCGGACACCAATCTTGGAACTCGGTGGTCTGAGGAAGATATGAAGCACAGTTAGCAAAAAGAACATTTGAGCAATATGCAGCGAATTCCTCTTGCTTTCATTGTATATAAAGTCCCAATTGGTTCTCAAACAGATGACATTGTTTTCCACGTCCAAATTTCATAATGGGATATCGGAACTGAGTATCAAAATTACTTTCTCTCTTTGGTGGTTAATTAATGCCAGATAATAGATTCTTAACACGTTTATTCCTATTATTTTTATATCCTCTTTTAACCAGAGGAAATTATATTATCTTTCTTATGGCATGATACCAAAGGCATGAAATATTATTATAATTCAGGGGAAAAAGTAAGAACATTGTTGCTATTACTATTATTATCATCATCATCATCATCATTATCATCTTTAATTCCAGATACGGTGACGTTTGCATCGAAATTGCAAAAGCATCATTCATTTTTCTCAAAGGGAATGCAGGGAAAATGAATTAAAAGAAATACTGTTACTTCCCCATCTTCACGCTATGGTGGAGCCAAGTATTCACTGAAAAACGTGTATAGAAAAAAAATGAAGTAATCATTATATATAGATGACAAATACTTCAAGCATGAAATAAATCTGATGAAATTAAGTCAAGATTTTCGACGAAGAGACTATGGCTAAAAAATAGCAGTCCACTTTCAATATTTCTTATTTAGAATTCTACAAAGGTGATAAATGCAAACACGGTAATTAAGTTAAGTCAAGACTGACTGCATTAGATTAGATTAGATTATTGCATTAGATTATGAGGACACACTGGCCTCGTTTATTGTCATTTGGAAATGCATGCATTAAGAATTGATACAATGTTCCTCCAGAGTGATATCACAAAAAAAAACAGACAAACCAAAGACTAACACTAACAAGACCACATAATTATAACATATAGTTACAGCAGTGCAAAAAAATAACATAATTTGATAAAGAGCAGACCATGGGAACGGTAAAAAAAAATGTCTCACATTTCCTATCGACTCCCAATAGTCCCCGATAGCAGGCGGAAAAAGGGAGAAACTCTCCCTGCCAGAAACCTACAGGCACCGACAACTGTTGGCGCGTTGGAAGCACCTGACCACAGCCGACTCTGCGTCCGTCCGAAAATTTCGAGACTCCGATCAGCCCTTCGACGCCGAGCACCGAGCACCATCTCTGCCCAGAGCTTGGACCCCGTCCCGGCCGCCGAGCAATAAGCAAAGCCGATGACTCGGGGCCTTCCCCTCCGGAGATTCTGGATCACACAGTAGCAGCGGCAGCGAAGAAGACATTTCGGAATTTTCTCCAGATGTTCCTCCGCTCTCTCACGTCTGTCTCCATCAAATAAGGATTGTGCACGGCACCCTACTTGACAGATTACAGATATCATTCACCGGAGCGACCGCGCAAGCTGTGTCACGCCGCCATCTTCTCCTCCTTCTCCATTGTTCTGGATTTGACGGGAAGAAGAATCGCCTGTTTATCCGACTGCACTGTTATTCAAAGAAATAATGGTTGGCGAATTTTGTCAATTTGTTTACATTTATTCCATTTTCCTCAACCTATTCTATAAAAGCGCCATTCCAAAAGATTCTCGTACTTCGTCCATCTGTACATTTTTACCAGTCCCTCTGTCATCTTATACGTGGGTTCTATATATATACAGTGGCCCTTACCTTGGAAAAAAATGCCGTGATTCTGCTGTCTACCGATGGAATCAGGTAGCGCTGAGGCTTCATATCCAACATATGATTTTCGTAACTTCTTCCATCTCTAAAGGGCCCCTAGCACTAAATTAATTTTTATGCCTCCTGTCCTAAGTATGTACACGGCTCTTTCCACAGACATCGCTCCCCCCGTAGCTCCCTTATCAAGTTATCCCTCCCCTCTAATCTTTCTCTGGGCATTTATCCCTGCAAGCAGCCAAAATTCAACACTTGTTCATTCACCTCCTTCCTCCCCTCCATTAAAGGCTGCAACGAGTCCTTCCAGGTAAGGTAACATTTCACCTACGAAATGCTATGGTCGTCTATTGTAACTATTGTTTCTCTGCTGCCTCCGCTACATCAGTGAGACCTCGTCAATGTGCAGCTCATTTTTCTGCCTCACAAGCAGAACTTCCCGATAGGCCAACAATTTAATTCCAATTCCCATTGCAACATGACGGTCCATTTGTGCCACGATGTGGACACATTCGGGGTGAAGTAACAAAACCTTGTCTGCCGATCTTGTAGATTTTATGCCGAAGGTAAATATGGATTTCTCCTTTGAGTTAAAAAACGTCGCTTCCCCTCCCCTCGTCTTCAATTCCCCATTCTAGCCTCTTATGGCTTCTCACCTACCTAGCGCGTCCCTTGCTATCCCTCCTCTTTCTTTACTTTACTTTATTTTCGCCAAACAACTGATACCAGAGCGTACAATCATCACAGCGATATGTGTTTCTGCCCTTCATGCTCCTGGAGTCCAAATCGATAGAAAATACAATAAAACAATAAATTATAGATAATAAATTGAAAAGGCAAAGTAAGGTAGTGCAGAAAACCCGAGAGGCAGGTCCGGATATTTGGCGGGTACGGCCCAGATCCGGGTCAGGATCCGTTCAGCAGTCTTATCACAGTTTGAAAGAAGCTGTTCCCAAATCTGACCGTACGAGTCTTCGAGCTCCTGAGCCTTCCCCCGGAGGGAAGAGGGACGAAAAGTGTGTTGGCTTGGTGGGTCGTGTCCTTGATTATCCTGGCAGCACTGCTCCGACAGCGTGCGGTGTAAAGTGACTCCGAGGACAGAAGATTGGTTTGTGTGATGTGCTGCACCATGTTCACGATCTTATGCAGCTTCTTTCGGTCTTGGACAGGACAACTTGCATACCAGGTTGTGATGCACCCCAGAAGAATGCTTTCTACTGTGCATGTATAAAAATTAGTGAAGGGTTTAGAGGACAGGCCAAATTTATTTAGCTTTTTTTCAGGAAGTAAAGACGGTGGTGACCCTTCTTGGCAGTAGACTCTGCTTGTTTGGACCAAGTCAGGTCATTTGTGATATTGAGCCGAAAAACTTCCATTTCTCTGAAGTGACACTTCCCTTTCATGTCAGATTCCTTCTATGCATCTCTATAGTTTCCCCACCCACTTGCTCTCACCTATCAACTTCTAGCTGTGTTTCCTCACCACCTCCCATCTTTCCACTCAGGTGACTGCCCTTTCCATACTCTTCCATGAAGGGCTCGCCGAATCGTTTACTCATTTGCATGAACGCACAGACCATGTGCTTAGTTCCTGCAGCGTTTCTGTTGGAGACTTTAGATTTCCGTTACCTTAATGGGTAATTTTAATGTCACAGAAATGAAAACAATATGTATCATGAAATTATTTTTTTCTTCGCAAACTCCGACGAAAACAGAGGAGTGCCCCAAAGTATGAGTAGCAGTTAAAACGTTTGAACTCCGAAACACATCCAGCTCCCCCTCCCACGCACAAGCTGCTGCAACGCAGCGATAACCCCCACTCACCAACAAAAAAACATCAGCAACCTCTGCCGACCAGTCAAGCGTGCAGCAAACTATCAATTAAGACCCAGACTTGCAGTATCCCAAAAACGACGTGCACCCGATAATGTGTCATATCACAGGCTCGCTCTCTCCCTAATAAGGGAACAAGAAGTGTCCCCGTTTCACACTGTGAGGGGGACATAAAAAACAACTCGTTGACTTAGGATTGTAAAAGTGTGTTGCCTCGTTCCTCCCGAGCAGATTCGGCAGCAGAAAGGTGCTGATTTCCGGACAGACAATGCACGGCAGTTAACCAGCTGCCGAACTTCTTGTCTATGCAACGAGTCATTATTTTTATATACGCTAAAAGGTAACATCTCAGTCTGCTTTAGTGAAAAATAGTTTTATCTATTGTTCACAGATCTCCAGCTGTCCGTGCAATATCATTCCGACGCTTTTCTACACCCTGTCAAGAATAATATTAGCATTCACGTATCACGTCGATTATAATTGCATAAAATTTTAAATGCACATTGGCATAAAGATAGCGTACAGCCTTAGCTCAACAGAATCACGCTCGAATCCTTGGCCAATGATGCAAATATCCTCTACCAATTTTGATTGGCATGCCATTGCCGGGAAGCAAAGTACTCACCCCGGGCTCTCTATGCTCAGCAAAAGACCTCAAGATCAAGATAATAATCCTTTCTGTTCGGATCTCTTTTAATTTCGTAACATATAACACCATGAATCTGCGTTAAATTCTTAAAGGCATTCCTTTCCGCACATTACCATTTGATCTAATTCCAGCCGTAACTGCAGGCAATATTCTTAACAAACCAATGCATCAGTAATTTGATGTCATCGACAGACCTATTAATCATTATATTTGGATTGCAACACAATTCTTCAACCGATACGATAGAAGCAAGGAAAATGATTTTCCTCGATCGCAAAACTGAAAGACAAAAACAATACCTCAGTATGACTCTCTGTGTCCTATCAACAATAAAGTTTAGTATTGAAATAGCTACCCCAACAGCAATACCACGTGAGTTAATTTTGTGGACCAAGCTTCCATAAATTTCATGGAGGAAGCATTTACAGCGTTGCCTCGTCAATTCTCTTGTTCAGCTTTACTAAAATCTCAGTTTCATAGAATAGTACAGCACATTACAGGCCCTTCAGCCCACAGGGTTGTGCCGACAATCAAACCCCGCCTCCCATATACACCCCCCCCCCGCCCACCTTAAATTCCTCCATATACCTGTCCAGTCATCTCTCAAATTTCACTAGTGTATCTGCCTCCACCACTGACTCAGGCAGTGCATTCCACGCACCGACCACTCTCTGAGTAAACAACCTTTCTCTAATATCCCCCTTGAACTTTCCACCCCTTACCTAAAAGCCATGTCCTCTTTTATTGAGCAGTGGTGCCCTGGGGAAGAGTCGCTGGCTGTCCACTCTAGCTATTCCTCTTAATATCTTGTATACCTCTATCATGTCTCTTCTCATCCTCCTTCGCTCCAAAGAGTAAAGGCCTAGCCCATTTAATCTCTGATCATAATCCATACTCTCCAAACCAGGCAGCATCCTCGTAAATCTTTTCTGTACCCTTTCCAATGTTTCCACGTCCTTCCTATAGTGAGACGACCAGAACTGACAATAGACAATAGACAATAGACAACAGGTGCAGGAGTAGGCCATGCGGTCCTTCGACCCATCACCGCCATTCACTGTGATCATGGCTGATCAACCACGATCAGTATCCAGTGCCTACCTTATCCCCATAACCTTTGACCGCTATCTTTAAGAGCTCTATCCATCTCTTTCTTGAAAGCATCCAGAGACTTGGCCTCCACAGCCTTCTGGGACAGAGCATTCAGTATACCCACCACTCTCTGGGTGAAAAAGTTTTTATTTTTTTCTCAACTCCGTTCTAAATGGCCTACCCCTTCTTCTTAAACTGTGGCCTCTGGTTTTGGACTCACCCATCAGCGGGAACATGTTTCCTGCATCCAGCGTGTCCAGTCCCTTAATAATCTTATATGTTTCAATAAGATCTCCTCTCAAATTTCTAAATTCCAGCGTATACAATCTCAGTCGCTCGAATCTTTCGACATATGACAGTCCCGCCATCCCGGGAATTAACCTTGTGAACCTACGCTGCACTCCCTCAATAGCAAGAATGACCTTCCTCAAATTTGGAGACCAAAACTGCACAGAGTGCTCCAGGTGTGGTCTCACCAGGGCCCTGTACAGCTGCAGAAGGACCTCTTTGCTCTTATGCTCAATTCTCCTTGTTATGAAGGCCAGCATGCCATTAGCTTTCTTCACTGCCTGCTGTACTTGCATATTTTCTGTCAGTGACTGATGTACAAAAACACCTAGATCTCGTTGCGCTTCCCCTTTTCCTACCTTGACTCCATTTAGATAATAATCTGCCTTCTGGTTCTTACCAGCAAAGTGGATAAGCTCACATTTATGTACATTAAACTGTATCTGCCAAGCATCTGCCCACTCACCCAACCTGTCCAAATCATCCTGCATTCTCATAACATACTCCTCACATTTCACACTGGCACCCAGCTTTGCGTCATCGGCAAATTTGCTAATGTTACTTTTAATTCCCTCATCTAAATCATTAATATATATTGTAAACAACTGCGTTCCCAGCACTGAACCCTGCGGTACCCCACTGGTCACCGCCTGCCATTCTGAAAGGGAGCCGTTAATCGCTACTCTTTGTTTTCTGCCAGCCAGACAATTTTCAATCCATGTCAGTACTCTGCCCCCAATACCATGGGCCATAATTTTGCCGACTAATCTCCTATGTGGGACTTTATCAAAGGCTTTCTGAAAGTCCAGGTACATTACACCCACTGGCTCTCTCCTGTCCATTTTCATAGTTACCTCCTCAAAAAATTCCAGAAGATTAGTCAAGCACGATTTCCCCTTCGAAAATCCATGCTGACTCGGACCAATCCTGTTACTACTATCCAGATGTGTCATAATTTCATCTTTTATAATTGACTCCAGCATCTTTCCCATGACAGACATCAGGGTAACCGGTCTATAATTCCCTGTTTTCTCTCTTCCTCCCTTCTTGAAGGGCACCATTAGCCACCCTCCAATCCTCAGGAACTGATCCTGAGTCTATAGAACATTGGAAAATGATTACCAATGCGACCACGATTCCTAAAGACACCTCCTTAAATACCCTGGGATGCAGACCATCAGGTCCCGGGGACTTATCAGCCTTCAAACCCAACAGCCTATCCAACACTATTTCCTGCCTAATATAAATTCCCTTCAATTCATCCATTACTCTAGGCCCTTCGGCCACTATTACATCTGGGAGGTGGTTTGTATCTTCCCTAGTGAAGACAGATACAAAGTACCTGTTCAACTCGTCTGCCGTTTCCTTGTTCCCCATAATAAATTCATCCGCTTCTGTCTTCAAGGTCCCAATTTTGGTCTTAACTATTGTTTTTCCTTTTCGCATACCTAAAAAAGCTTTTACTACCTTCCTTTATATTCTTGGCTAGTTTACCTTCGTACCTCATTTTTTTTCTCCGCGTATTGCCTTTTTAGTTACCTTCTGTTGCTCTTTAAAAGTTTCCCAATCCTCTGGCTTCCCACTCGTCTTTGCTATGTTATACTATTTTATTTTTATACTGTCCATTACTTCCCTTGTCAGCCACGGCCTCCCCTTACTCCCCTTAGGATCTTTCTTCCTCTTTGGAATGAACTGATCCTGCACCATCTGGAGTATTTCCAGAAACACTTGCCATTGCTGATCCACTGTCATCCCTGCTAGGGTATTGTTCCATTGAATTTTGGCCAGCTCCTCCCTCATAGCAGCATAGATCCCTTTGTTCAACTGTAATACTGACACTTCCAAGTTTCCCTTCTCCCTCTCAAATTGTAGATGGGCACTGGACACAGTACTTCAAGTGTAGCCTAACCAGAGTTTTATAGAGCTGCATCATTACCTCGGGAATCTTAAACTCCCTCCCTCGACCTAGGAAAGCTAACACCCCATAAGCTTTCTTAATTACCCTATCTACCTGTGAAGCAACTTTCAGGGATCTGTGGACACGTAGCCCCAGATCCCTCTGCTCCTTCACACTACCAAGTATCCTGCCATTTACTTTGTACTCTGCCTTGGAGTTTGTCCTTCCAAAGTGTACCACCTCACACTTCTCCGCACTGAACTCCATCTGCCACTTCTCAGCCCACTTCTGCAACCTATCAATGACTCTCTGTGTGCTATCACAGTACGACTCCCTGTGTCCTATCAACAATAAAGTTTACTATTGAAATAGCTACCACAACAGTGATACCATGTGAGTTAACTTTATGGACCAAACTTCCATAAATTTCATGGAGGAAACGTTTACCGTGTTGCCTCGTCGATTCTCTTGTTTAGTTTTTCGAAAACCTCAGTTTCATGATAGATGACTCCTCGTGGAAAAACGGCAAAGCGCATTATATGAAATTCATACAAACCCTCACTTAAAATCTACTTCCAATATTGCACATGCAACACGCTGTACGGTTTCACTGCTAAGGCTTATATAATGGCTTCTGTGTAATGTTCCACTGTTAAGGTAATGGCTTCTGTGTAGCAGCAATGTCTCTGTTATGACTAGAGATAACAGGACTTTGGAATTCAGTGACTAGCCAATAAGAAATTGTTGCTGTGTCTTGTGTTTCTGGAAGCAGCTGTTTTCGCGGACTTTTACCAGAGGGCGAGAGAGGGATGAAGAGAGTTGTAAAAGAGCGCCTGAAGACTTTGTGTGTCAATGCAAGGAGCATTTTTAACAAGGTGGATGAATTAAAAGTGCAGATTGTTATTAATGAATATGATATAGTTGGGATCACAGAGACATGGCTCCAGGGTGACCAAGGATGGGAGCTCAAAATTCAGGAATATTCAATATTCCCGATGGATAAACATAAAAGAAAAGGAGGTGGGGTAGCATTGCTGGTTAGAGAGGAGATTAACGCAATAGAAAGGAAGGACATTAGCCCAGAAGATGTGGAATCGATATGGGTAGAGCTGCGTAACACTAAGGGGCAGACAACGCTAGTGGGAGTTGTGTACAGGCCACCTAACAGTAGTAGTGAGGTCGGAGATGGTATTAAACAGGAAATTAGAAATGCGTGCAATAAAGGAACAGCAGTTATAATGGGTGACTTCAATCTACATATAGATTCGGTGAACCAAATTGGTAAGAGTGCTGAGGAAGAGGATTTCTTGGAATGTATGTGCGATGGTTTTCTGAACCAACATGTCGAGGAACCAACTAGACAGCAGACCATTCTAGACTGGGTATTGAGCAATGAGGAAGGGTTAATTAGCAATCTTGTCGTGAGAGGCCCCTTGGGTAAGAATGACCATAATATGGTGGAATTCTTCATTAAGATGGAGAGTGATATAGTTAATTCAGAAACAAAGGTTCTGAACTTAAATAAGGGTAACTTTGAAGGTATGAGACGTGAATTAGCTAAGATAAACTGGCAAATGATACTTAAAGGATTGACGGTGGATATGCAATGGCAAGCATTTAAAGATCGCATGGATGAACTACAACAATTGTTCATCCCAGTTTGGCAAAAGAATAAATCAGGGAAGGTAGTGCACCCGTGGCTGTCAAGAGAAATTAGGGATAGTACCAATTCCAAAGAAGAAACATACAAATTAGCCAGAAAAAGCAGTTCACCTGAGAAGTGGGAGAAATTCAGAATTCAGCAGAGGAGGACAAAGGGCTTAATTAGGAAAGGGAAAAGAGATTATGAGAGAAAATTGCCAGGGAACATAAAAACTGACTGTAAAAGCTTTTATAGATATGTGAAAAGAAAAAGATTGGTTTAAACAAATGAAGGTCCCTTACAGACAAAAACAGGTGAACTGATTATTTGGAACAAGGACATGGCAGACCAATTGAATAACTACTTTGGTTCTGTCTTCACTAGGGAGGACATAAATAATCTTTCGGAAATAATAGGGGACAGAGGGTCTAGTGAGATGGAGGAACTGAGGGAAATACATGTTAGTAGGGAAGTGGTGCTTGGTAAATTGAAGGGATTAAAGGCAGATAAACCCCCAGGGCCAGAGGGTCTGCATCCCAGAGTGCTTAAGGAAGTAGCCTAAGAAATAGTGGATGCATTTGTGATAATTTTTCAAAACTCGGTAGATTCTGGACTAGTTCCCCAGGATTGGAGGGTGGCTAATGTAACCCCGCTTTTTAAAACAAGGAAGGAGAGAGAAACCGGGAAATTACAGACCGGTTAGCCTAACATCGTTGGTGCGGAAAATTCTAGAGTCAGTTATCAAAGATGCGATAACAGCACATTTGGAAAGCGGTGAAATCATCGGACAAAGCTAGAAACATAGAAACATAGAAAATAAGTGCAGGAGTATGCCATTCGGCCCTTCGAGGCTGCACCGCCATTCAGTATATTCATGATTAGCATGGATGTGTGAAAGGAAAATCATGTCTGACAAATTTCATAGTATTTTTTGAAGAAGTAACTAGTAGAGTGGATAGGGGAGAACCAGTGGATGTGGTATATTTGGATTTTCAAAAGGCTTTGGACACGGTCCCACACAGGAGATTAGTGTGTAAACTTAAAGCACACGATATTAGGGGTAAAGTATTGATGTGGATAGAGAATTAGTTGGTAGACATGAGGCAAAGAGTGGGAATAAACGGGACCTTTTCAGAATGGCAGGTAGTGAATAGTGGGGTACCGCAAGGCTCAGTGCTGGGATCCCAATTGTTTACAATCTATTTTAATGACTTATATGAGGGAACTAAATGCAGCATCTCCAAGTTTGCGGATGACACGCAGCTGTGCGGCAGTGTTAGCTGTGAGGAGGATGCTAAGAAGATGCAGGGAGACTTGGATAGGTTAGGTGAGTGGGCAAATTTAATGTGGATAAATGTGAGGTTATCCACTTTGTTGGCAAAAAACAAGAAAATAGATTATTGCCCGAATGGTGGCCGATTAGAAAAAGGGGAGGTGCAACGAGACCTAGGTGTCATTATACACCAGTCATTGAAAGTGGGCATACAGGTACAGCAGGCGGTGAAAAAGACGAATGGTATGCTGGCACTCATAGCAAGAGGATTCGAGTACAGGAGCAGGGAGGTACTACTGCAGTTGTACAAGGCCTTGATGAGACCACTCCTGGAGAATTGTGTGCAGTTTTGGTCCCCTAATCTGAGGAAAGACATTCTTGCCATAGAGGGAGTACAAAGAACGTTCACCAGATTGATTCCTGGGATGGCAGGATTTTCATAAGATGAAAGACTGTATCGGCTAGGCTTATGCTGGTTGGAATTTAGAAGATTGAGGGTGGGGGGGGGGGGGATTTTATTAAAACGTATAAAATCCTAAAGGAATTAGACAGGCTAGATGCGGGAAGATTGTTCCCGATGTTGTGGAAGTCCAGAACGAGGGATCACAGTTTGAGGATAAAGAGGAAGCCTTTTAGGACCGAGATAAGGAAAACCTTCTTCACACAGAGACTGGTGAATCTGTGGAATTCTGTGCCACAGAAAACAGTTGAGGCCAGTTCATTGGCTATATTTAAGAGGGAGTTAGATATGGCCCTTGTGGCTAAAGGGATCGGGGGTATGGAGGGAAGGCTGGTACAGGGTTCTGAGTTGGATGATCAGCCATGATCATACTGAATGGCGGTACAGGTTCGAAGGGCCGAGTGGCCTACTCCTGCACATATTTTCTATGTTTCTATCTTTCTATGTTTCTATCTCAAGTGTGGATTATCCACAGCTGTATAAAGTTCTGGATAATGAAAATATTCTCTTTTTAATCTATATCCTGTTGTATTATATATTAGATATCTATCAATTTCGTTTCATCTATATAATTGATAATTATACGACAAGCATTTATTTCCTTGTTATTCATACACATCGTACACAACAGAAGTTGAAGCACTGCCCTTTGGATGCAAAACTGGTCACAGATTAACAATAAGACAAGCATTGTTCTATCATTGGATTCTGTCTCCTGCAGTGCAGCGTAATTTCAAAATTATTCAGCCTGCCTTGCAGCCCGTGTGCCTCATCTTTACGAAAGCCCGTTATGCGAAACCTTGTGCAAAATGTTTTTAATGCGCACTGCTGTGCCATCAAGAATATTTGCAATTACTGGAACAATTAATCAAGTTTATTGGAAACACGAGGTTACCCCATCACAACGTTATGCAGACTGTGCAGAATCAGACCCTGCCTTTCCAGCATTCTTTTTTTTTCCTCCTAGTGAATACAAATCTCGTCCTGTGGTGTCCCTGTCAGTTGATGACGTTAAGAAAAGTCAGAAATGGTTCCAGACGATAGAATCCCAGCAAGCCAATACAATAACCTGTTTTAGTAAAAGTTATTTAATTGTTAAGGACTGTTAAATTTAACTAAATAGAGGTTAGTAAAATCGAAGAATCAGATTAAAAATGTTATCGCTGGGCGGTATATTAATATATATTAGGTATGCTGTATGTATTTTATGAGAACAGATTCTCCTCGTCAAAGGCGGAGAAATCACAGCTAAACCCGAATATGTAAGCCATATTCGGGCTCAGTTGTATAAATTGCTACTGTGTAAACCGATTTTGCTTCGTGGGATTTGATGGAGAGAGAATTGCTTGACCGCAGTCATGAAGACTTGATTTGAGTAACTTTCGAACCAGTAAGTCCTTCTCGCCGTCTGCTACAGCGAGACAACTGCAAGGATCTCGTAAGCTGCAAAAAGTTGTAATTTTGTCGGTCCCGTTATGAGAACTGGTCTGTGTAATATCCAGGACACCGTCAAGGAGCGGCGCCTCAAAGAGGCGGTCTCAATCATTAAAGAGACTCCCTCCAACAAGGACATGCCAATTCTCATCGGTAACATCAAGAAGGGGGCACGGAAGCCTGAAAGCACTCACTCCTCGATTCAAGAACAGTTTCTTTCCATCTGCCATCCGATTTCTGAATGGTCATTGAGCCCATGATCAGGGCCCCACTATTCTTTTTTTTCTGTTTTTGCAGCCTTTATTTAAATTAGCTATTTCACACACACACACGTCATGTCATATATATATGCATCTGTGTGTGTGTGTGCGCGCGTGTGTGTGTGTGTGTGTGCGTGTGTGTGTGCGTGTGTGTGTGTGCGTGTGCGTGTGTGCGTGTGTGTGTGCGTGTGTGTGTGTGCGTGTGTGTGTGTGTGTGTGTGTGTGTGTGTGTGTGTGTGTGTGTGTGTGTGTGTGTGTGTGTATATATATAGATACCTAATGCACTTCACAATTTTTCTATATTTTCCCGTATTGCATTGTACTGCTGCTACAATGTTAACGCACTTCACGACAAATGTCGGTAGTATTAATTCCGATTCTGGTTCCGGAAACCCGATGACCGAAGCAGTAGCCTCTCTAGAAACGGCAGCATGTACTACGGTGCACTTCTCTTTTCCACTGTTAGTACAAACCTCTTTCGGCCGTATCTCCAGTTTTATGGGGTAGAGAACTCACTGTGAATCACTTGCTCTCTGTTTCCTGTTCAGGCAATCTGCAACATTGTCCCGGAATGGAACGGTGTTGTTCCTATTTTCTCTATACAGGACTGCTGATTAGTTCAGTTCATCCAGCGGTTTAATTTTATTCAGATTTCCTGCAGTCCCGATAGCATTTGATCCTCTCAAGTGTGACAATGTCTTGAAATAATTTTATATGGAACAGTAATTTCGGAATTGCATTAACCTTATTTTTTTCCAGATTGTTTTCATACACCGTAGGTTCAATTACTGGTTCTGCGAGACAATGGCAGTTATACAACGGCAACATTTGCTTGCATTTGATACTTAAAATGCAACGCTGCAGTTAACAAAAATCTGAACCAAATAGAAAAGAGCACAGAGGCACACAGACCGCATTATCAATGCAAAGGGTAGTACATGCACGTTCTGAAGTCGAAGTTAGTTCGTTATCACTAAAAATGCAATCGATTCTATGTAATGGTACCAAGCATTAGCGATGGTCTGAAATCATGTTCATATTTCCTCACCGAATGAATATGGAATCTAATCCGGAGGGACATTGGCATTCGCAATGCCATGAGTGTGACCATAAGAACATAAGTTATGAGAACAGAAGTAGGCCATTCGGTCCATCCAGTCTGCTCCGCCATTCAGTCATGGCTGATCCAATTTTTCCAGTCATCCCCACTCCCCTGCCTTCCCCCCAAACCCTCTGATGTCCTGACTAATCAAGAACCTATTTACCTCTGCCTTAAATGCATTCAATGACTTGGTTTCCACAGCCGCTCGGGGCAACAAATTCCACAGATTTTCCACCCTCTGACGAAAATAGTGTATCCGTATCTCTGCTCGAAAAGGTCGCCCTTCAATTCTGAAGTCATGCTCTCTTGTCAACGACTTCCCATCCATGGGAAACATCTTTGCCGTATCTAATATGTTCAGGATTTTTAATATTTCGAATGTTTCTGTAAGAACCTCCCTCATTCTCTGGAACTACAGGGAGCACAGTCCAGGGGCTGCCCCTCCATTCCTGGAATCATTCTCGTGAATCTTCTCCGAACCCTCTCCAATGTCAGTATATCGCTTCTAAAATAAGGAGGCTAAGACGGCCCACAAGACACCGTGTGGTCTGCAACTACCTTACAGAGCCTCAACATCACATCCAAGCTCTTACATTCTTTACCTCTAGAAACGAATGCCAACAATGCATTTGCCGTCTTCAGCACCATCTCCGCTTGAAGGGTAACCTCATGGTATCCAGCTCAAGGACTCTCAAGTCCCTTCGCATCTATGCATTTTGAATTCCCTCCACATCTAAACAATAGTCTGCCCGTTTATTTCTTTCCCATGCACTTTCCAACATTGAATTTCATTTGTCACGTATTTGCCCATTCTCCTAATCTATCTAAGTATCTAAACACCACACGCTCTTCCACCTATCTTTGTATCATCGGCAAATTTAGCCACAAGTCCATATCATTGATATGCATCGTAAAATGCGGCGGTCTCAACACCGACTCCCGTGGAACTCTACTGGTAATCGGCAGACAGCCAGAATAAGATCTGTTTTCTGCCGAACAGCCAATGCTCCACCCATGCTAGTAATTCCCAGGTAATTCGATGGCTCTTATCTACCGAAGCAACCTCATGTGTGGCACCTTGTCAAAGGCCTCTGAAAATCCAAGTACACCATTTTCACTACATCTCCTTTGTCTACCCTGCCTGTAAATTCCTCAAATAATGCAATAGTTTAGTCATGCAGGATTTTGTCTTTCAGGAAACCATGCTGGCTTTGGCCTATCTTGTCATGTGCCTCCAGGTATTCCGTATTCTCATCCCCATCAATCGATTCCAAAAATTCCCCAACTACTGATATCAGCTAACCAGTCTCTGATTTTCTTTCTGCTGCCACTCACCCTTCTTAAATTGTAACGTAACATTTGTAATTTTCCAGACATGCCGTACAGTGCTAGAATCTTTCGACTCTTGAAAGATCATCGTTAAAGGCTTCACGATCTCTTCAACTATTTTTTTTTTCCAGAACACTTCTAGCGTCAGTTTCTATTGGTTAAATATCTACCATCAACTCTCCATACTTTTCTATACTTAATAACGCTTTTAGTTTTTTTTTTTGATATTGGTCGCCAGCGACCTTCCATAATACATCTTTTCGTTCCTAATGACCTTTTTGTTTCTTTCTGCGATCTTGATCTTCGTGTAGCTTTGACCTCTTTGTACGCCCTCTCTTTTGTTTTTACTTTGGCTCCTACTTCACTTGTCAGCCACGGTGGTGTCCTTCTTCCATTCGGACATTTCTTCTTTTTTGGCAATAGATCTGCATTGTACTTCTCTCATTTTTCGCAGTAACTCCAGCCATTTCTGTTCTGCTGTCCTTCCTGCTAGTGTCCCCTTCCAACCACCTTGTTCTGTTCCTTTCTCATGCCATTGTAATTTCATTTACTCCACTCAAGTACCAACACATTGGGATTTAGTTCCTCCTTATTAAATTGCAAAGTGAACTCCATCATATTCTGATCACTTTTCCCAAAGGGTCCCTTAACCATGAGCTCTCTTATCACCTCCAGATCATTGTGCAACACCCAATTCAGCACAGCCGATCCCACAGTGCGCTCATCAACAAGCTGTTCTGAAAAGCTATCCTTTAGACATTCCACAAATTCTCTCTCTCTTGAGGTCCAGTACTGACCTGGTTTTCCCAATCCACTTTCATGTTAAAGTTCCCAACCAATTTCATGCCATTACCCTTCAGACACCGCCTTTTCTATCTCCTGCTGCAATTGGTAATCCACATTCTGGATACTGTTTGGAAGTCTTTATGAAACTGCCAGTAGGTTCATTTTAAACTTACCATTTCTTAACTCACCTCAGAGAGACTCTACACCTTCTGACCCTATATCACCCATTTCTAATGATTTAATATTATTTCATATACACAGGACCACACCACCTGCTCTGCCTACTATCCCATCTTTCCGATACACCGTATATCCTTGAGAGATGTAAGGTCAGTTTCCTAATCCCTTACTTCCGACAGGACTCATCACATTTTATTCATACTTCGCAATTAGCTGACGTTTACTGACAACTTCGAAATAAGGCGGAACCCAGGGGAACCAGCAACAGCTGTGGTGCAAGAGAAGTTGCTAAAATATCGAGTTTGGTCTATACTAGTCCTGACGACAACATTCTGCATTTTCTTACCCACAGATGTCGCTTGATCCGTTCAATCGTTCTGGTGGCTGTGCCGGCTGTCACATATTTACGTTTTTATGTAGGTGTTTGAAATCAGGATGTTATCTCAACATGGCAGTAGTAATCTCTAAACTGGTAGATTTAGTACCAGATCTCTCGCAGCGAGCGGTAAGTTTGTGTTATTCTAATTCGAGGACAGCCCAGATCAATAAAGACAGGGTGTACTCAGAGAAATGGGGCTCAATTTACCTGCGCAGATAACGCCGGCATAGTTGGGTTCAGAGTGTGTGTAGAAATTCCAGTCGTCTGATTGACATTCTCGCAGAGCAGCCTCGGTCCCGATGCATTTAACATTACGCGTTATAACGGAGTCAAAAACCTTTCCAAAGTGATATTCGTGTGGGGCTTTCAGCGCGGCGCCGCAGCTCAGCTCTCTGCACACCACAGTTGCATCCTGCAAATCCCAGCTGGAAGCATAGACAGGTCTCCAGTATCCCATGAGGTTCGCTTCCACTCTCCCGGCGCATGGAGTGCCTCCTTTTTCCAGTCTTACCTTCAAACTTTCTGGAATAAAAAAGGATTGAACGTTAACACAACAGTTGTTGCGCAGGCTAGGAATTTTGAGCAACAGACACAAAATGTTGACGGATCTTTGCACATCAGTCAGCATCCATCGAGAGGAGCAAAGCACCCAAAATGCGAACATTGATTATTCACGGTGAGGAATAGCCTCAGCCCGAAGCATCGATTGTTTGTTGATTTCCATATATGTTTTATTCAGATACTATATATATATTTATTAATTAAATAAACAAACAAACAAATAAGCAGTTAAATTGATAAATTAGTATTTTATATGCATATTCATTGGTATGTCAGTATATCTGAAAACAGTTTGAGTGAACTCGGCCTTTTTCTCCTTGGAGCGACCGAGTCTGAGAGGTGACCTGATAGAGATGTATAAGATGATGAGAGGCATTGATCGTGTGGGCAGTCAGAAGCTATTTTCCAGAGCGGAAATGGTTGCCACAAGAGGACACAGTTTTAAGGTGCTGGGGAGTAGGTACAGAGGAGATTTCAGAGGCACGTTTTTTACGCAGGGAGTGGTGAGTGCGTCCAATGGGCTGCCGGAAACAGCGGTGGCGGAGGCGGATACGAGTTTTTTAAGAGACATTTGGACAGTTACATGGAGTTTAGAAAAAATGAGGGCTATAGGTAAGCCTAGTAATTTCTAAGGTTGGGACATGTTCGGCACAACTTTGTGGGCCGAAGCGTCTGTATTGTGCTGAAAGCTTTCTACGTTTCTATGTTTCTCTCTGTCTATCTATCTGCCCATTTCGCGGCAGCTCTATGATTGCTTGTTTATTTACTTGCTTATTCCCTTATTTCATGCTGTCACCATTATTTATTATCATTTATTTGTTTATTTGTTGCGCACAATGCTTTTGTAAGGAAAATGGATCAATAATTGAAAGCACAGGTGTATCATGAGAGAGAAAAAATAATCAAAAGCAGCTGAGGGCCAACCTCTTAAACCACATGGTGGAAGGTGTCCCAGGGAACTGCGAGAGAAAGTAGTTGAAACAGTTAAAGAAACGCAACTTTAAATCCACTTCGACAAATATAAAGATGGAACATGTTCGCAGAGATATGGGACACCGTGTGTCAAATCGGATCAGATTATCATGCTGGTTCTCTTGTATAGGTTAGGGGAAAAGAACTGTTGCGGTGCTGAATGACACTACAATCAATGGCTGCAAATTGTGGAATTTGGAGCAACTGAAAAAGAAATGTGGACGAAATAAGAAAGCAATCATCATCTGCTTCACATTGATTTTGACTTTGATCATCAAATTCCAGGCATTTCTGGTCCGGACATCGACAAGTTAATGCACGGCTGAGACGCTAGTGCAGGGGATAGGGCTTCAGGTTCTTGGGTCATTGGGATCACTGCTGGGAGAAATATGACTTATACCAAGGCGACGGGTTGCACCTGAACCCGAAGCGTGCCCATATCCTCGCGGTTGGGTTTGTTAGAGCGGCTGTGCAGTGTTTAAACTGTTGGCAGCGGGTGAAAACCAGAGTGAAGGGGCTCAGAATAAGACGGATGGTATAAAACCAAATATAGCGTATAGTAAGACTGTCACGAAGGTCAGGAAGATGACAGGATAAAATTAGGGATTCAGTATCAATAAAGGGGAGCTAATACAGTACACAAAGTGTTTTAACAGTGCACGGGGTACAGGAAATATGGTGGATGTTCTTGCTACACCATTGCAGATTATCAGGTATGATGTTGTGGCCATCAGCGAATCATGGCTGCAGGATAGCTGTAGTTGGCAGCTGAATGTCTGAGGGTACACGTTACATTGGAGCGATAAGAATGGCTGCAGAGAGGGTGGCAGGGTAGGCTGGTAAAGAATGACATCAAATCTTTAGAAATATGTGACATAGAAACGGAAGTTGTTGAATCCATGTTGGTTGATTTCAGGAACTGCAAGGGAAAAGACCCTAGTTGCAGTTATATACAGGCCTCCCAACAGGAGTTCGCATGTGAACCAACGGGACATAGAAAAGGCGTGTCAAAAGGGCAAATGTATTATAATGATGGAATACTTCAACATGCAGGGTGACTGGGAAATCGGATTAGTTATGAGTCTCAAGGGAGTGAGTTTATTGAATGGTGCGAGATGGCTTTTTCGAGCAGTTTGTCGTTGAGTCTACTAGGGGACCAACTATACTGGATTGGGTGTTTCATAATGAAACGGAGGTGATCAGGGAGCATGAGGTAAATGGACTGCATGCAGTAATCACAATATGATTGAGTTCAACTTAAAATTCTACAGGAAAAAAAGTAAAATCTGACGCAGAAATATTTTAGTGGAGTAGTGCACTAGATTGAGGAAGGAGTTGACCAAAGTAAATTGGAACGAGCTGCTGGCAGGGTTGAGAGCAGGGCCGCAATGGCGTGCGTTTCTGGGGGCAAAAAAATGAGGAAAGTGAAGACGAGATGTATTTGAAAAAAACGAAGAAATACTCAACAGGCAAAACAGTACAGCCGTGTCTGACAAGGCAAGTGAAAGTTAAAGGAAAAGGAACGGTAGACAACACCGCAGAAATTATCTGGAGGCTGGAGGATTGGGAAGCGTTTCGAAATCTACAGAGAGGAACTCAAAGATCATTTGGAGGAAAAAGGTGAAAAGATGAAAGCAAGCTAGCCAACAAGTTCAAAGTCAATAGTAAAATCTTTTTCATGTACGTAAACAATAAAATGAGGATGGAAGTGGATATAGGATCGATATAAAATGAGGCGGGAGAAATAATAACGGGGCACAAAGAGATGACAGATGAGCTAAATGAGTTCCTTGTATCAGTCTTCAATGTTGAAGGCAATAGAAGTGTGCCAGGTATTAAAGGGAGTGAGGGAGAAAAGTGAGTGCAGTTACTATTACAAGGGAGTATGGTGTTCAAAAATCTGAAACAGCGAAGGGTACATCAGTCATCCGGTCCAAACGAACAGCATCCTAGGGTTCTGAAAGAGGTAGCGGTAGATATTGCACAGGCATTATTAATAATCTTCCATAATACATTGGATTCTGGCATGGTGCCAGATGAATGGTAAATTTCAGAACTCACTCCACTCTTTAAGGAAGAAGGAAGGCAGCAGAAAGGAAATTATGAACCAGCCAGCGTGACTTCAGTGGTTAGAAACATGTTTCATACAATCGCTAACGATGAAGTAATGGAGTACTTGGTGACACCGGACACGGCAGACCAAACTCAGCATGGACTCCATAACGGAAAATCTTGCGTAGTGAATCTGCAGATATTCCTTTTCGAGATTACAAGTAGGATTGATAAAGGGGATGCTGAGGATGTCGATTATTCGATCTCTCAGAAGAGCTTTCACAAGGTGCCACAAATGATGCTGCCTAACAAGGTAGAGGCCATGGTCTTACAGAAAAACGGTGAGATCATTGGCTGATTGCTAGGAAGCAGCGAGTGGGAAAAGTCATTTCAGTTGGCTGCCAGAGTCTAGTGGTGTTTCGGAGGGTTCGGTTTCGGGTTTGCTTCTTTTTATGCCGTATGTCAATGATTCAGATGATAAAATAGACGGCTTTGTTGTCAGGTGTGCAGATGATATGAAGATTGGAGTAAGGACAGGTAGTGTTGAGGAAACTGGCAGGCTGTAAAAGGACGTAGACATGTTGGGAGAATAGGGAACAAAGTGGCAAATGAAATACAATGATGGAAAATGTATGATCATAAACTTTGGTAATAGATATAAAGGTACAGACTATTTTCTAAACGGGGAGAAATTCAGAACAAAATCTGAACTGCAAAGGGACCTGGGAGTCCTGGTGCAAAACACCCGGAATGATTAACTTGCAGGCTGAGTCGGTGGTGAGTAAGGCGAACGCATTATTTTTCTCCAGCATCTTCATTTCCAGACGACTAGAAAACAAATGATGCGGAGGATTTATATGCTACTGGTGAGGCGTCACCTTGAGCATTGTTAACAGATTTGTGCTCCCATTCTAAGAAAAACATTCGCTGGTATTAAGAAAGGTTCAGAGGAAGTTACAACGATGAGTCCACGAATGAAAGGATTCTCACAGAAGAAGGTTTAATACCACGGATCTGTTCGCTCTGTTATTTAGAAGGATGGGGAGGGGATCTCAGTGAAAATTTCGAATGTTGAAAGCCTAGTCAGAAAACATGTGAAAAGGATGTTTCCCGTGTAGGAGGATTCTTGGACAAGAGGGAACAGCCTCACGAAAGGGGGACGTCCATATAGAACAGAGATGCTGAGATTTTTTTTTTTTGCCAGAGGGAGGTAAATTTGTGAATTTATTACGAAAGACTGCGCTGAAAGCCAGGTCGTTGGGGATATTTAACGAAGAACTTGATAAGCTGTTGATGGGTACGGCAAGAAAATTTACAGAGAGAAGTCCTGGGAGTGGAGTTGAGGAAGGGGGAAATGATCAGCGTGACTGAAAGCGTAGCAGACTCATTGGATCAAATAGTCTAATTATGCTCCGATATCTCATTGTCTTACGGAGAATCTCTCTCCCACCACAGATGCTGTTCGACCTGGTCATATGACTGAGTAGTTGTGCAGACTGACAAGTATGTTTACGTTGGTTATCATCAGTACAGGATACGATAACATGAATAGTAATTCCAACATGACGAAAATAATCCCGACACAAATTGGATTTAGTTTGACGCCGAGGGCGTTCTGTTCGAGTATTGGCATTAGTGATATGCAGGAGGACATCAAACTCGCGGCATCGCAGTTATAAAAACCTGTCTTTTACCTTTACAAATAACGCCAACATCCTCACTGTGTGAATAGCCAGTGTCACCCCATGGCTCTGATTTACACTCCTGGAGAGCGGCCTCGCTCCCACCGCACTGAACATTCGGCGTGAAAACAGGTCCGGATCCTTCCCCATAGCCACCAGCAAAGGCTTTATATACAGCGCCACAGCCCAGCTGTCGACACACTACATTCGATTTCGGCATATCCCAAGAACGAGCATTCACAGTCCCCCAGTTTCCTTTGTACTGAATCTCCAATCTCCCGTCGCATCGACTGCCGCCATTCACCAACCTCAACTTCAGGCTTTCTGGAAAATAACAGAAAATAACGATCCTCGGTAAACAGTGGTTTAAGCTGGAGACCATTCGTGCTCGGCGCATCGCGTACGCTACCAAACGACGCCTGAAAATTCAAAATTCTTCATGCAAAACGTTTGATTAAGCGGGAGGTCAGGATAGGGAAACCCCTTTTGAGCTGCTTAACGTGACAAAAAGACAAGAAACTAGTGGACGGCTGAGAACTAGAGGAAGCCTGTCGTCCCAGGAGAAGAATTGGGCAGCTCCTCAGAAGATAAGGTCATATGCATTCTTCGGAGAGCGGCAGATCTGCCATTCTGTCATTGTCCTACTGCACACAGTCCTCATTTATTGGGATATCGAAACCAAAATTTGTTGGAAAGAGTCGAACTGAGACTTCACGTGTCGTCAGCATCAGCAGTAAGAGGATGAATTTAATAATGAAAGCTTATTTAAGCTTGGGGAAAATAAGGTCAGGGAGAATACCTTATCTGCTAACTGCCCTGCCTGAAGATGATTGATTATCGTTCCAAGTAGAAATAAAATCCTATTTCCTTACCGGAAAGATACTGGCATGGGCAGAAGAATGGCTGACAGGCGGGAGGCAGCATCTTGGAATAAAAGGTGCCTTTTCTTTTGGCTGCCAGTGACCATTGGTGATCCTCGTCGGTCAGTATCGGGGCCGCTACTTTTCACATTGTTTGGCAAAGAATTAGGTAATAGAACTTATGACTTTGCGGCAAAGTCTGCCGATGATACGAAAATAGTATGAGGAGCAGTTAGTGCCGAGAAAGCAATGCGATTGCAGAAGAACGCAGACAAACTGGAAAATCGGGCAAAAAGTGGCTGATGAGACATTATGCTATGAAAATGCATTTTGGTAAAATGAACAATGGTGCAAATTATTATCTAAATGGTGGGATAACTCAAAACTCAGTGTTTTTTGCAAGACTCGTGTAAGATTCCCAGAAGGTTAAATTACAGATCCAGTCTGCGGTATAGAATGCAAATAGGCCTTTATTTCAAGGGGATTAGAATAAAAAAAAAATGAGGTAGTGAAAAAATGAAGTAGTTTCGCGCAGTGAAAAGTTAGCAAAGTTACCTGACTGTTCTGGCTGACAATCCCCGAAGCGACCTGAAATGAGAAATGCAGAATTAGATTTGTTTGTGAAGTAGTGGGATTAGGTTGTGTGGTCATAGGATGTTAGGCGGGATATTCAACAGAAGAGAAATAAAGTCAAAAACGCAAGATGGATTAAGCTGTATCTCCGGACGGGAGCTATTTGTATTTTTTTTTTAATTTTCATAGATATTGCACATTCTGCCTAAATGTTAAGTGAATTTCCCATTTCTTTGGTGTCCCTGGTTCCCTGGATGTTTCCATTTCATACGGCAGCCAAGTATTAAACATTTTATCCAGATACTTAAAAGGAGATAAAAAAAAATCGTCGCATTTTCCTTGAGAATCTAAATCATAATTTAAACCAAGACAGGGAATAAGAATATAAATTTCAACATGTCACCAGCTGTGATTCGTCACATCCATGCACTGGAACACAGGAATATGGACTGCAAAACAAAATGTTTAGTTGCATTTCTCCTGACGCGCAATAAAGTGAAAGTTAAATGTAAAATTTGATATATAATGTAATATAAGATCGTAGATAACGAATCTCATTCCATCACTGTATGGTGGATTAAAACTAAAAATCTTCGAATGATTGAAGAATAAAACCAAAATTATTAGTAAGTATTCACTGTATTGCAGAATGATTTCAGAATGATGTATTCACTGTATTGCAGAATGACATTCAAAGATGTGAAACGTTTACAAAATCGAAGTACATTTTTCAAATTCCTTCACTTGAATATGCCACATGGTGGCAGAAAGAGTTGTAGCTAATACGTAACAGCAAGAAAGTTGTGCACAAGCCTTCAGCCAGGAGCAACTGCAGCTTTGGCAGCTACGCACATTCACTGAGATATTCATTCCGGACCCCGATGCGTAGATTCCTAACATCAATTTATCTCCAGTTCTAGTCAATCCCAATTTATAATCTGTTTGGAATATAATTTGACAATAGCCGCTGGTTTGCAGAGGGATAATTTCTGAGACGAGACACCTCCCTTAGTGTAGGTGCAAATTCAGAGTGAACCATTTCACAAAGACCTCAATAGGACGTTCAAACGTGCAAGTCCATGTAATTAATGGAAACAGTTCTCTAACGTCAGCGATTCAAACGAGAACTTGCTTAAGCAATGCAATAAAAAAAACATTTTCAATGAAACTGCAAGGTAAACAAATCTCAGTGTTCTATTTTCATCGTCATGAGTTGCGAACAAATCTGCCTGATTCCTGATCAATTCAGCCACTATATTCTAATCATACAAACAAATTAAGCTTTCCTTTACACGGAAAATTCGGAGGGGAAATATATGTTTCAATATTGTCTAATCATAATGTTATTTCTGTGTTCTTCTTTCCAATAAGATTGTAATATTCAGCAAGATTGCTATAAACATGCGCAAATGAACAGGTTATTGATAATTTCTGTTCTTTGCCCAATAATTTCCATATTCTTAATATACTCACTGGTCCAGATATGCATCATCGTCAGTGCCACGACAGTGTGCAGCATTGTAGCGGTGGTCATTTAGAAAGGTTTCTCCAGAATGTTAAAGGAGCCGGTACTGCAGACAGCTAAGGATCTCTCCAAAACCTTCTCACGCTCCACTTGATCTGAACTTTTTTTCTTTTCCCCGAGTACTCAGTATTTCTCTCTGAACTGTCAAATTCAGCATATTGAGTTGTGAACCGCAATTCACTGAAACGCACCAATGAGATAAACTTTGCCCTTTAATGGACATGATGGGGCCATCTTCTCTCATTGGCTGTGAGAAACCAATGAGCGGTTAGAAACTGGAAAGGCCATGAATCACCGACCCGATGTGTGCATCGAAACATATCCTATCTTGTAACTTTGTTTAAGATCTGGTGAGCTTTCTCTGAGACCAGATTACTCAACTTCCATTTTCCCAACATCATGCTGTTCGGCTCATTGATAATTTGCTCAGCGACCCTGTCCCGACTCACACTATCATTAGTAGCATGATAGTATCGCGCCTTGTTGAATGCTCCTTTAATTCATGGTCCTTGCTGATCAGCTTTCGGTGCGGAAATGCGGGTAGGGGTTTGCAATACAAAAATGCTTCATGCTGTCGTCAATTTGTCCATCTATGTCTCTCGATTTCAGGCAGAATAGTTTATGTTCTTTCCACGCAAAATCAGCAAAGAAATAACAAAAGAGTGCTGTATACCATTCTCTGATGATACATCGAATTATCTGAAACATATCTCTCCAGGAATTCATAAATCTCCAGGAATATTAGAACGCACTCCAGAACTTATCAGGCTTTTTCTCACGTCTTAAAATGATTGTGAGTCCCATGACATTGAGTTCTCAATTTCCCTCCTTTTCATCAAGGTGCGTAATTTCCCGGTAGTTTATTTCACGGATATGGTCTCGCTCAATCAGTCACTCACCCGATTCAAGTTTCTCATATGCCCCAGTTCACTGACTTAGTCCAGAGGTCAGATAAGGCACGTTCAGTGAGATTGAAATATAAAGATGGTAAAGGAAGGGGCCTTAAGTGACAGAAGAAGTTATAGTTCTAGTCACTAAAGGGAGAGAAAGGAAAACATAGCTCATGAAATCGGACAAGGTATTTAGAGATATATAGAGAACTTTATCAAGGAAGAGAAACTCCAAAGGTTTCAGAACGATCTTAACAACTTGCTCAAGAAGAATCCTAACTACATATGCCGCAGTTTCAGAACAAGAGACAGACTATGGAGGAGCTATTACTGCTGAAGGAGCATGGAGTTAATTTGTGTCAGGAGTCAGAGGATGTCGGCAAAGTACTAAATCAGTTTTCTGCATTTAAATTCACGAAGGAGAAGGATACAGGGAAAGTGAGATCAAAGTGTGCTATTAGAATAAGCAGCTGAATTGTGAAGCAAAGAGGTCGATTTTATTAAATGCTTTGAAGGACATTAAGATGGACACATTCCCATGGTCTGATAGGACTTATCCTACCTAATGGAGATACAAGTGGGAAGAATGTTGTGGAATCGATGAAGATTTCTGTACTTACTGTCCATTCAGCCAAGCTACCAGTGGGTTGGATCTCAATGTTGTTCCCGTGACTACAAATGCGAACAGACAATTGAGTCCCCAATGAGTGTTGTGAAATTAGTGGGGTAGATTGCCAAGGATAAGATTGATTACAGAAAAAAAAACAACAACATAGGGTAGGAGTGGCAATCAGCATGTTTGTTTTGTGTGGAAGAGGTGATCGCAGGGAAAAAAGTGAATTTAGAACTGTAGAAAGCGAGTTCAGTGATTTAATGTATTCGTCTTGGGTGACTTCGGCATGCTGATTGGCGTTGCATCTGTTAATGCTTTCTATGGTGGGTTGAACATGAAGATTTAGATACACAGGATGCCGAGCCACTTGGAAGTTTGGGTGTAGAACTCGACAGACTATGGAGGTTGCAGTGTGAAATTCTGGCTTGGAGACCGTGCCTAGTGGTGTTCTGCAAGGGGCTGTGTTAGGCCGTTTGTTCCTTTGAAATAACATAAACATTGTGGTTAAATTTGTGGATGATACAAAATGGCGAATGTCTGAAAAATGAGAAAGATCTTCAAAACATTCAATAGAATATCATTAAAAGTGATGGCTGAAGGGATTTTAAATATGGTTCAACCGGGAAAAAATTGAGATAGTGTACCCAGGGAAGACACTAGTATCCCGAAACAGAAATGTGTTGCTTGTTAGAAAGATGAAAGACAGGGCAGCTTAACTTTAGGCTGAAAGGAGAGATGGTGGTGAGATGGCTGAATTCCCATGACCTGATAGGATTTATCCGACCTTTAGGAGATGAACGTGGGCAGATTGCTGGGGAATAGACGAAGATTGCTGTATTTACTGTCCAGACAGCTAAGCTGCCAGTGAACTGGAGCACAATGTTTTTCCCTTGACTAAGAAATCAAGGAGACAAATGAGACTCTGATCAGTGATCTGAACTTTGTGGGTGGATTGTGAGAGCTAGGATTAATTACAGTCTGCAATACACATAGGATGGGAGTGGCAAACCGGTATGGTTTCTTTGTGGAAAAGGGCATCTCGGGTCGGCTGGTGGCGCAATGACATCGGCGCCGGACCCGGGAGCGGAGCTTCCCGGGTTAGAAAGCAGTCGGCTCCGCTCCCGCGTACATGCAAGGTTGACCTCGTAAAATAAAGCGAAAATACTGCGAAAATGTCTGTGTGAGGAGTGGCGTGCCACACAGTCACAGTCGCTCGCTCTCTCTCGCTCTCTCCCCCCCCCACTCTCTCTCTCACTCTCTCTCTCTCTCTCCCTCTCCGCTTTGTACAAAGCCATGACAAGACCACCATCATGAACGCCCATATTAAAAAGGTCAAGACCACAGCAGCTAAACTTTAGTCTGAAAGGAAGACACGTTTACAGTAAATGTGCAGGGGAAGCTGTTTAATTAACAAAGAGAGGCACGTCTAACAGGCTGCTAAATCTACCGCTAGAAGCAGATACGATAGTTGCGTTCCGTAGACTTTCAGATGGGATCAGGAACATGATGCGGCTGGTTTGACTGTAAATATGCTGGTAGATATGGTGTGTGTTATTTTCTGGGGATTTCAGTAGAGATATCATTGGCGCAAGAATCTGTTCCTACTGTCTACCAGTTTAGGTTCTATTTTCTCCGGCTAAGGCACTTGCTATTCTCGTTTTTTAAAGTTTTTGCTGTTTTCTATGCCCTCATCAGAGTGTGTTTTTAATGAGACATAATGACATGCATGTATCTCAAGATTTTTTTTTTGTATGTTTCCACGTTTCGTAATTTAAAGTGGTCTCCAGAGTATAGTGGGAAACTATTTACTGGAAGATGGCCGATCCTCCCCATGTCCTGGAATCATATTGGTAGCAGCAATCTCACTTGGACGTTAGGTGCACAGGAAGTGTGGAGGAGCAGAGGGATCTGGGGGTACATGTCCGCAGATCCCTGACAGTTCCCTTGCAGGTAGATAGGGTAGTTCAGAAAGCTTATGGGGTGTTGGCTTTCATAAGTCGAGTGACAGAGTTTAAGAGACGCGGGGTAATGATGCAGTTCTATGAAACTCTGGTTAGGCCACACTTGGAATACTGTGTCCAGTTCTGATCGCCTCATTATAGAAAGGATCTGGAAGCATTGGAACAGGTACAGAGGAGGTTTACCAGGATGCTGCCTGGTTTAGAGAGTATGAATTATGATCAGTGATTAAGGGAGCTACGGTTTTACTCTCTGGAGAAAATGAGGATGAGAGGAGACATGATAGAGGTATACAAGATATTATGAGGAATACATAGAGTGGACAGCCAGCACCTCTTCCCCAGGGCACCGCTGCTCAAGACAAGAGGAAATGGCTTTAAGATAAGGAATGGGAAGTTCAAGGGGGATATTAGAGGAAGGTTTTTTACTCAGAGTGTGGTACTGCCTGAGTCAGTGGTGGAGGCAGATACACTAGTGAACTTTAGGAGACTACTAGACAGGCATATGGAGGAATTTCAAATGGTGGTGGGTGGTTATATTGGAGGTGGGGTTTAAGGGTCGGCACAACATTGTGGACCGAAGGACCTGTGCTGTACTGTTCTATGCTGTATGTTCTAATACAGCAAAATAAATAAATACATACATACATAAATACATAAATAAATACAAAGTCAAAGCTAAGATGAGCAACTAAACGCTATTGCAAGGCAAAGGAGAACAAGTCACATGCGAAAAGCTGGAAACATTCAACAGACCCGACGAAACTTGTAGTCTATGAACCAATCTTGCATTTATCTGTCGAATTCCTGTTTCTAGAAATAAATTGCGATCAACGTGAAAATTTCTGAGTCAGTCAGTACATTTTTATGAAGAATATGCGAAATGAAAATGGAAATGCGAAGGAACATTGTGGAATTTGGAAAAGAAAGACATATCTGAAATCGCAGAATGAATATCACCATCTTTTATGTGAAAGATTGGGCTGTGACTAAGCACGGTGAACTCAATGCTGAGTTGCATAAGGATCCAATGCACCAAGTGAAAAGATAAAACAGTACAGAATACTAAAGAAAGGCAGTGAAGAGTGGAGAGAAAAAAAAAAAACAGAACAGAGTTTTTTGTTACAAACTTTAGCATTCTATTTTTAGAAACTGAAACTGCCGGGAAGTCCGAGAAAATTGGAAGTAGTTTATGCAGAACGGAAGATGAATGTCCAGCTGGATTGGACTCTGACTCAAGCTGTGTTTTCCCTATGCCAAAGTTCCTTTGATAATGATTTTATCATATTTACTCCTCGATTGGATGCAGTGCATCGATGGACAATGAAGCCTATTGACATACCGGTATACACGATGCTACTGTATCATAAAATAACCCTGAGAATTAAGGACACACAACATATGACAATGGCCTCGTCTTCGACTGATTTCGAAAACTGAATTTCCATAACATGTATTATCTATCTGGAATAGGTCACCACTGATTCCAATGAATATTGTTTTGCTACTCCAAACCCAGATCACCAAATGCATTCTCCCCAATTTCAAAACATTCTTGGTGTTATATCCTTAACGAGACTCTTGGTATTCCTCGCACCTGTCAATCCTGAGTACAGCTTTGGGACGGCAACGAGCTATACAAAAATTCAAATAATGCAGCAGCTGTTTATGTCTTCAGTCATATCTTTAAGGTTAATCTCATTGATCTGTTAATTTACATTCACAATTTGAAAAATTCTGCTGCATTTGTCCATGCAGTTTGAGCTAATAGTTTATTGGTAGATCCTGCACTCGAGTTACTTTCTGTTCTAGCTGTTAGCAAAGATTGCATTGATTTCAAAATGTGCCAATGTAATCAATTTCTCCTCTCCCTCCCCCTAACACTGTTGACACAAAGAACTGCTTCAGAGTAAGAACATGTGTGTTCTCTTTTCGTGGCATCTTGCCACGACTTTAAGGTAATGTAGCCGCTCCTATTTTAATAATAGCATTTCAATATGTGTCATGAATCTTCATGTCCCTAGGAACGTCCAGAAAGAATATTTGCACAGTAATAATTGAATATAGTGCCTAATATTCATTCGTTCATTCTCTGTGTAGAGAAACCGTCTTGTCACATTCTGCAGCAACGTCTCTAAAAAGTGCTTTTCTGTTGAGCTCACAGGAAACACCTGTTGTTGCACATATCTTGAATACATCTCCTCTGAAACACTGATATGCGGTTTCTATATTTATTTTGTAATTGCATTCTGACTCAAATGTTTATGGGCCTATTTTTTGTTCCAGACTCTCCATCACTGTGCGAATGTTTAGCTTGAGTTCTGAATAGTTATTGAGCAGAACTTACTGATCTGGCCGCGGAGCTACATAGCAAGGACAGACAATTCAATTCTGAAATGATACGAATCTTGGTTATACAAGTCATTGGCAGTCATATTGTTTCAAGAGTTAAATTATATTGCCAGTGTCTAAAGGCCTGCAACATTGTTCTATTGGTGCAACTGGGCAATGCTAATTCAGGTAATCATATAATTATTGAATGAAAACCTAAAGTTACTCAGGAGAATTTTGAAACAAATATACTGTTGATGAAACCCACCTCACTACAGAAAAGGATCTTGGCGATTGTGGGGATGACTTAAAGCGGACTGAAAATCTTGAGCATATAGATATTAAGGATATTAAGAAAGAGGATATGCTGGAAAAGTTGGAAATCATCCATAGAAACTACAGCACAGAAACAGGCCTTTTGGCCCTTCTTGTCTGTGCCAAACCATTTTCTGCCTAGTCCCACTGACCTGCACACGGACCATATCCCTCCATGCACCTTCCACTCATGTATCTGTCCAATTTATTCTTAAATGTTAAAAAAAGAACCCGCATTTACCACCTCGTCTGGCAGCTCATTCCATACTCCCACCACTCTCTGTGTGAAGAAGACCCCCCTAATTTTCCCTTTAAACTTTCTCCCCCCTCACCCTTAACCCACGTCCTCTGTTTTTTTTTTTTTTTCCTCCCCTTGCCTCGGTGGAAAAAGCCTGCTTGCATTCACTCTATCTATACCCATCATAATTTTATATACCTCTATCAAATCTCCCCTCATTCTTCTACGCTTCAAGGAATAAAGTCCTAACCTATTCAACCTTTCTCTGTAACCGAGTTTCTCAAGTCTCGGCAACATCCTTGTAAACCTTCTCTGCACTCTTTCAACCTTATTCATATCCTTCCTGTAATTTGGTGATCAAAACTGAACACAATACTCCAGATTCGGCCTCACCAATGCCTTATACAACCGCATCATAACATTCCAGCTCTTATACTCAATACTTCGATTAATAAAGGCCAATGTACCAAAAGCTCTCTTTACGACCCTATCTACCTGTGACGACACTTTTTGGGAATTTTGTACCTGTATTCCCAGATCCCTCTGTCCCACTGCACTCCTCAGTGCCTTACCATTAACCCTGTATGTTCTACCTTGGTTTGTCCTTCCAACGTGCAATACCTCACACTTGTCAGTATTAAACTCCATCTGCCATTTCTCAGCCCATTTTTCCAGCTGGTCCAAGTCCCTCTGCAGGCTCTGAAAACCTTCCTCACTGTCTACTACACCTCCAATCTTTGTATCATCAGCAAACTTGCTGATCCAATTTACCACATTATCATCCAGATCATTGATATAGATGACAAATAACAATGGATCCAGCACTGATCCCTGTGGCACACCACTAGTCACAGGCCTCCACTCAGAGAAGCAATTCTCTACCACCACTCTCTGGCTTCTTCCATCGAGCCAATGTCTAATCCAATTTACCGCCTCTCCATGTATACCTAGCGACTGAATTTTCCTAACTAACCTCCCATGCGGGACCTTGTCAAAGGCCTTACTGAAGTTCATGCAGAGAATATCCACTGCCTTCCCTTCATCCACTTTCCTGGTAACCTCCTCGAAAAACTCCAACAGATTGGTCAAACATGACCTACCACGCAAAAAGCCATGTTGACTCTCCCTAATAAGCCCCTGTCTATCCAAATGCTTGTAGATTCTGTCTCTTAGTACTCCTTCCAATAACTTACCTACTACTGACGTTAAACTCACTGGCCTATAATTTCCCGGTTTACTTTTTGGTCCTTTTTTAAACAACGGAACAACATCAGCCACTCTCCAAACCTCCGGCACTTCACCCGTAGACAGCGACATTTTAAATATTTCTGCCAGGGCCCCCTCAATTTCAACACTAGTCTCCTTCAAGGTCCGAGGGAACACTCTGTCAGGTCCCGGGGATTTATCCACTTTAAATTTCCTCAAGACAGCAAGCACCTCCTCCTTTTCAATGTGTATAGTTTTCATGGTCTCACTATTTGATTCCCTCAATTCCATGGATTTCATGCTAGCTTTCTTAGTAAATACAGACGCAAAAAAACTATTTAAGATCTCCTCCATTTCCTTTGGTTCCGCACAAAGCCGACCACTCTGATCTTCAAGAGGACCAATTTTATCCCTTACAATCCTTTTGCTCTTAATATACTTGTAAAGGCTCTTTGGATTATCCTTCACTTTGACTGCCAAGGCAACCTCATGTCTTCTTTTAGCCCTCCTGATTTCTTTCTTAAGTATTTTCTTGCACTTCTTATACACCTCAAGCACCTGATTTACCCCCGTTTCCTATACATTTCAGACAACTCCCTCTTCTTCTCTACCAGAGTTGCAATATCTCTTGAGAACCATGGTTCCTTATTCTTATTCAATTTGCCTTTAATCCTGACAGGAACATACAAACTCTGCACTCTCAAAATTTCCCCTTTGAAGGCTTCCCACCTACCAATCACATCTTTGCCAGAGAACAACCTGTCCCAATCCACGCTTTTTAGATCCTTTCTCATTTCTTCAAATTTGGCCTTCTTCCAGTTCAGAACCTCAACCCTAGGACCAGATCTATCCTTGCCCATGATCAAATTGAAACTAATGGTGTTATGATCACTGGAACCAAAGTGCTTCCCTACACAGACTTCCGTCACTTGCCCTAATTCGTTACCTAACAGGAGATCCAATATTGCATCCCCTCTAGTTGGTCCCTCTATATATTGATTTAGAAAACTTTCCTGAACACATTTTACAAACTCTAAACCATCTTGACCCCTAACAGTATGGGAGTCCCAATCAATGTATGGAAAATTAAAATCCCCTACCACCACAACTTTATGTTTCCTGCAGTTGCTTGCTATCTCTCTGCAGATTTGTTCTTCCAAGTCTCGTTGACTATTGGGTGGTCTGTAATACAATCCCACTAATGTGGCCATACCTTTCCTGTTTCTCAGCTCCACCCATAAAGGCTCAGTAGACAAGCCCTCTAATCTGTCCTGCCTGAGCACTGCTGTAATATTTTCCCTAACAAGCAATGCTACTCACCCACCTTTCATTCCTCTGCCTCGATCACATCTGAAACATCGGAACCCTGGAATATTAAACTGCCAGTCCTGCCCCTCTTGTAGCCAAGTTTCACTAATTGCTACAACATCATAATTCCACGTGTCAATCCACGCCCTCAACTCATCCGCCTTCCCCGCAATACTCCTAGCATTGAAATATATACAGCTCAGAAGATTTTTACCACCACTCACAACCTTTCTATCAGCGGATTTGCTTAAACCTTCATTTATTTTCACCCCAGCCACACTGTCAGCTCTGGCACTCTGGTTCCCATACCCCTGCAAATCTAGTTTAAAGCCTCCCCAATAGCACTAACAAACCTCCCTGAAAGGATATTAGTCCCCCTGTGGTTCAAGTGTAACCCGTCTCTCTTGTGCAGGTCCCACCTGCCCCAGAAGAGGTCCCAATGATCCTGAAATCTGAAACCCTGCCCCCTACACCAGTTCCTCAGCCACTTGTTCCTCCTCCAGAGCATCCTATTCCTACCCTCACTGGCACCTAGCACAGGTAGCAATCCTGAGATTACCACCCTCGAGGTCCTGCTTTTCAACTTCCTACCAAGCTCTCTATACTCACTGTCCAGGACCTCTTCACTCTTCCTTGTTATGTCATTGGTACCGATGTGCACCACGACATATGGCTGGTCACCCTCCCACTTCAGAATGTCATGCAATCGATCAGAGACATCCTTGACCCTGGCACCCGGGAGGCAATAAACCATCCTGGATTCTCTGTCACGACAACAGAACCTTCTATCTGCACCTCTAACTATCGAGTCCCCTATCACTACCACTCTCCTCTTTCTCCCCCCTCCCTTCTGCACTGCAGAGCCAGACTCAGTGCCAGAGATCCGGCTACTGCAGCTAGTCGTAGGTAAGTCATCCCCCCCAACAGTATCCAATGCGGTATACTTGTTGTTGAGGTGAATGGCCACAGGGGAACCCTGCTCTGCCTGCCCTTTCCTCTTCCCTAGCCTGACAGTGACCCAATTTCATGTCCTCTGCTCCTTTGGTGTAACTACCTCCCTGTAGCTACGATCTATAATCTCCTCATTCTCCCGAATGATCCGCAGGTCCTCCAGCTCCTGCTCCAGTTCCCTAACGCGGTTTGTCAGGAGCTGCAGCTGGATGCACTTCTTGCAGGAGTCGTTGTCAGGGACACCGGAGAGCTCCCTGACTTCCCACATCCTGCCTGGCATTCTCTCTACTCTAAAGAATCTGAACAAAAAACTTACCAGAACCTACCCTGGCCTCTGCCTGTTCTCGCTGAAGCCTGTTTGAGCCAAAGCCGTCACACTCTGACTCAGTCCACTCCGACAATGGCCGCTGTATAGGTGGTCTGCTTTTAAACTCTGGCGCGCTACGTCACGCGCCTGCGCAGTGCAGACCCTTCTCCCCGAGCAGTGTTTAAAAAAAAAAACGGTTTTTTCGACCCGAAATTCTTCCGCTCACTTCTCTTGCTACTTGCTTCGACTGAAACAAGAACCGTTGGATAAGTCACCGGGAAGGACGAGATGGAGGGTTGGAGGGTTGGGAATGTTGTTCCCTTATTCAAGAAAGGGAGTAGAGATAGCCCAGGAAAGCATAGATTTTTAATGCTTAAGTATTCACCACATTAAAGTCCGTATTTAGTAGATGCACCTTTGGCAGCAATTGCAGCCTCCATTCTCTGTGGATACAGTAGATCTCTAACGGCTTTGCACATATGGACACTGCAATTTCCCACATTCCTCTTTTGAAGAACCGCTGAGGCTCTGTCATACTGCATGGGGCTCGTGAGCGAACATCCCTTTGCAAGTCCATCCAGAAATTTTCAATTGGACTGAGGTGTGGGCTCAGACTTGGCCACTGTAAGACATTAATTCTGTTATTTTAAGCCATTCCTGTATAGCTTTGGCTTTATTCTTGGGGTCATTGTCTAGCTGGAAGACATATCTTCTCCCAAGTTGCATTTCTTTTGCAGACTTTGTCAGGTTTTCCTGCAAGATTTCCCTCTATTACTGTACAATCATTTTACCCTCTACATTCACCAGCTCTCCAGCGCCAACTGCAGTGAAGCATCCCAACGGCACGATGCGGGCAACATATAACCTTTAGTCTGTGGGCAAAACAAAACTCATTTTTATTTTTATCAGACCATAGAACTTTATTCCCGCTAACATCAGAGTCTCCCACGTGCCTTTTGACACACTCCAGCGGAGATTTCATGTTAGTTTTTTGTTCAAAAGTGGTTTTCTCTTTGCCACTGATGCGACTGGTGAAACACTCGGACAACAGCTGTTGTATGCACAGTCGCTACCATCTCAGACACTGGAGCTTGTAACTCCTCCAGTGTTGTCAAAGATCTCTTGGTGGTCCCCCTCACTAGTTCCCGACTTGCACGCTCACGCAGATATTCAGGACAGCCCCGGCTGTAGCCAGATTTACAACTGTGTCATGCTCTGTCCATCTCTTGATGATTTACTTAACTGTACTCAAAGGGATATACAGTGATTTGGAAATTACCCTAAATCCATCTCCTGACTGTTGCTTTTCAGTAAAGTTTTTTGCGGAGTTGCATGAAGTGCTCTTTTGTCTTCATGGTGTACCTTTATTTCCCCCCAGGATACTGACTCACCAGTGGTTGGACCTTCCAGCTCCGGTTGTATTTTTACTACATTCAACTAAAAAAAAACCTTGACTGCAGACGGTGATTTCCGTTTAACTGATTATGTGCCTTATGAAACCGATTGGCTGCACCAGTGATGACTCAGTGTGTTATATTAAAGGGGGTAAGTGTATACTTAGGTAACCAGTTATCTTGTATTTCACATTTGTAATGGACTTAGATCACCTTGTAGCGATCTGTTTTTACTTTGACTCCAAAGTGACTTCGCTTTTTCTTTTGATCGGTGTAAAAACACAAATCAATCCTTGCACACTGTTCAGGTTTTATACTTTCCCGGTATGGTAAGGGTCAATCTGTTGCATGAGCCACACTGTGAGCGGCTGGGGAAAGGGGGCTGGCTGAGACTGGTAAGTTGGAGTGTGGACTTCCCCGAGGAGCGGGGCGACTAGTTCTCTCTGACGTTCCTGAAATCGATAATCTAATTGAATGGCTAAGGAGATCAGAGAGTCCAGACAATCTGTCGTCCCTCGCGGCCAGCTCATCCTTTATCCTGTCCGAGAGACCCTGTCGAATCCTCCTACACCCCCCCCCCCCGCCCCCGTAGGGCCTCGTCATTCCACCCGGAGTCTGCGGCTAAGGTCCGGAACTCAATGGTCGTCATTCCACCCGGAGTCTGCGGCTAAGGTCCGGAACTCAATGGAATACCTGGCCACACTTCGCGAAGCTTGACGAAGAGTAAGCAACCGCTTCGCGGCGTCCTTACCGCGAATGGATTGTTCGAAGACTTTCCTAGTTTCAGCCACAAAGGAGGAGTAGGAGGAACAAACCTCTGGCCGGTTATCCCATATCGCGGTTGCCCAAGCCAAGGCACCCCCTCGTAGCAGCCCCATGATGTCGCAATCTTTGATTTATCGGAAGTGTAAGTACGTATCTGCAGCTCAAAGACTAGGGAGCATTGTAACAGGAAGGCCCGGCAGCTACCTAGGTCCCCGGCATAGGGTTCAAGCTCGGGTACATACGGCTCTCGAGGGGATGGTGTTGCTGATTCCCGGGGCGAGGCCATTCCGAGCGGTGCGGTTTGGGCATCTTGGGTTCTAGGTGGGGGTGGAGAAAAGGAAGTGGAAACTCGGTCCACTTGTTCACTGACCTCCTGCTCATTCGTGGATAGTGTCCAAAGGTTTTCCGTGATCTCCCGAAGTAGTTGGTCGTGGGCGCCCAATAGGTAGCCCTGGCTGGCCAGGGCCTGTTGTACGGGATCCGTGTCCTCTGGGTTCATCGTGGCCAGTTCGCTCTGTTGCAAGGACAGCCACGGTGGTAACGAACCCAAGTGCCGAACACGGGCGCGGAGGCCCAGGGGGGAGGAGTTACGGTCGTAGCGAACGTGGAATTGGTGTCCAAGAGAGTCTTTAACAGGAGTCCTGGTTTTAGTAGCGAATTCAGGAACGATGCCAGACTTAGAACTCAGTCCTAAGAAGCATGGAACGAGGTTACTCATGCACGAGTCGACCAACGAACTGGCAGCTCCTTGCTGTGATCACAGGGCCTTTATCCTGCAGTTTCTGATGGGAAACAGGTGTTTGTAGTTAGCGGAACCTGGGAATGATTGGAAATTAAATGAGGTGATTAAGGCCTATTCCTGTGGTAAATAGCAAGGTGGGGAATTGCCAGAAAAGACCATCACAGTAACCACCCCCACCCTACCGCTTCAAAGGGAGCCTCCAGGCGATCCTCCAGGACTGTCTGGATGGTCCCGAAGAAAATCCTGGATGAGGGAATGTCACAATGGTGTGCTGGGAACGGACCCACATGCGGGACACAAACACTAAAGTACAAGGAACCGGACTTGACTAGAGTAGGAACGTGACAGGATACAGGCGGGGAGCAGGGACAAGAACGCAGACTTGGGCTAGGGAAAGTGGAGCCAGCACTAGAAACCATGGGCTAGGAGACAAGGCGTCGACTCCGAGCCCAAGACTGGACAAGGACCCAGAACCAGGGTCTTGCCTTGGGCTCGGACCCCAGAACCAGGCAAGGACATGACATGGCTTCAGGACAGGACGTGGCTGGGGTCTAGAGGCCTGAGCTTGGCTGCACGATGGAGTCTTGCGTCTTGAGCTTGGAGGCCGCGCGATCCTCGAGGCTCGGGTTCTACGAGCTTGGCCGCGCGATCCTCGAGGCTCGGGTTCTACGAGCTTGGCCGCGCGATCCTCGAGGCTCGGGTTCTACGAGCTTGGCCGCGCGATCCTCGAGGCTCGGGTTCTACGAGCTTGGCCGCGCGATCCTCGAGGCTCGGGTTCTACGAGCTTGGCCGCGCGATCCTCGAGGCTCGGGTTCTACGAGCTTGGCCGCGCGATCCTCGAGGCTCGGGTTCTACGAGCTTGGCCGCGCGATCCTCGAGGCTCGGGTTCTACGAGCTTGGCCGCGCGATCCTCGAGGCTCGGGTTCTACGAGCTTGGCCGCGCGATCCTCGAGGCTCGGGTTCTACGAGCTTGGCCGCGCGATCCTCGAGGCTCGGGTTCTACGAGCTTGGCCGCGCGATCCTCGAGGCTCGGGTTCTACGAGCTTGGCCGCGCGATCCTCGAGGCTCGGGTTCTACGAGCTTGGCCGCGCGATCCTCGAGGCTCGGGTTCTACGAGCTTGGCCGCGCGATCCTCGAGGCTCGGGTTCTACGAGCTTGGCCGCGCGATCCTCGAGGCTCGGGTTCTACGAGCTTGGCCGCGCGATCCTCGAGGCTCGGGTTCTACGAGCTTGGCCGCGCGATCCTCGAGGCTCGGGTTCTACGAGCTTGGCCGCGCGGTCCTCGAGGCTCGGGTTCTACGAGCTGAGAGACGGGACTAGGAACTGAACATCAACATAGAATTGGGACTTGTTCTTCGAAAAGCCGGGACTCATCGTAAACACGACACCAATATGAGACAGGACAGTACACAGACATAGAGCCGGGACTTATATAAGGCAAGCCGGGATTCAACCTCTCCAGAACAAGATGGGACATTTCACCTGTTGGGTAACTGCAGAACGGCCGGACTTAGCCAGCAGAGGGCAAGACAAGACAAGACATGCCCCCTCCCCCAGCAGGGCAACGGCAAACAGCCTAACTTACTCCACGGAGGCGAGGACAAGAAGAGACAAACACCAAAGAACGACAGACAGTTCCATCTCTGCTTTGGGGTTGCTCCGAGTAGCAGTTATGCCAGCAACCTCCGCTGGCTATGGAAACAGCCGGATCCCTACCTAGCTCGGAGTGGCTGACGGCCACACAGGTGGCCCAGGAAACAGCCGAATCCATACCGCAAAGACTACTCCAATGAGTGGCAACAAGGCTCCATGAAGCAGTGGTCCTCCAACCAGGCCTGGAGATCACAAATGGTTTCACTGGCCTTCCATCAGTAGGTTGCTCTGGGGGATCTGACAAGACAAACCAGCAGCCCACACTCAACCCCAAGGCTATTTATATTCCAAGCCCAAAGCTGGGAATCAGGTGAGTATAATTAACTCAACCAAACGAGAGACAGCTGGAAGACCCGGAATCCTGCGTCCATGGACCGGACCATGAACCGGAATGCGGACTTCACGGACTGGACAATGACATGGGAGGTGCATGAGGCAGGGAGTGAGTGGTGGGGACGGTGGGACGGGGTCGTATTGGAGGCAGGTGTGATGGAGTCACGGTTGTGTGAAGACGGAGACTGAAACGGGAGTAGTGAGTGAGCGGGTGATGGATACAGGTAGTAGCACGTGGGAGGAAGTGGGTGACGGAAGCGAGAGGGACGTATTGGAGGGAGGTAAATGATGGAACACGGGAGGATAATAGTTGAGGTGGGGAAGAGGGAGAAGCGGATGGGCGTAGTGTAGTGAGTGGGTGATGGTGGCGCGGAGGAATCTAGATGAGAGATAGGGTGACGTGGACTCAGAGGGGCGTGGGCAAGGGAGAGGGTTAAGGAGATGGGGAGGGTCGTAGTAAGGAGAGGGGACGATCGTGCATACTAGCGGATGGGAGGTGGTGGAGGATGTGTCTGAGGCCGAGAGGGGTATATTGAATGGATCGGGTGAGGGAGTGGGTGCCAGATATTGAGATGATTGAGACTGACTATGATGGACGCAGGGAGGGGAGGGCATAGTGTGTGGAAGGTTTGACAGTGACATGGTGGGGCATCGGGTATGAAGTATGTATTGGTGACGGGGAGGTCGTGGTAGAAGGGGAGGTTAATGGAGTCGGAGAGGTGGTGTTGATGGAGACGAGTCGTGAGAGATGGGCCACAGCGTAATGAAAGGACTGGGTGAAGGGCACCATGAGATACGTTGGTGTGGAAGGAGTTGGCAGAGTCTTGTAGGAGGGTAGGGGAGGGAGGAGTTGACGGAGATGCTGAGGGGCTTACGGGACCGAGAGTTTATGGGAGAGTGGGAAGGGGGGGCGGTGACGCTGACGGGAAGGGTCGTGAGTGGGGAGACAGTTAAGAAGACAGAGAGCGAGGGAAGTGACGAAGATGGAGTCAGTAATAGAGGAGAGAGGGAAGGATCGCAGTGGAGTGAGAATGACAAAGACCTGGAGGGACTTTGGAGACAGAGGAAGCGGCAGAGACGACAAAAAGGTGGAGGGGAGTGAATTGAACCGGAAACTGGAATGACATCGCGGAGGGATACGATGACGGCGGCGAGAAGTGCGGTTGTGGGGGGGAGAGGGGTGTGACTGACACCCAGGCGTATTGAGGAGTTTGGAAGTTTGAAGAGTACGAGACAGGGGGCATTGTGGAGGGAGATGTTGACTGCGACAGTTAGATGAGTGGGCGAGGGAGCCATTGAAGAAGACGTTCAGTGCCGTTGGGAAGGGACGGAGTGACGGAGACGGAGAGGGGTGCAAGAATGGTTGTGGATGATGGAGATGGGAGGAGTGTCAGAGAGGAAGGCGGTGACGGTGAAGGGGACGGTCGTAGGGGAATGAGTGATTGAGGGTAACGGGCAGGGGTGCATGCGAATGAGTGTGTGACGAAACAGAGAGGAGCGTACAGTGGATGGCCGACATAGACGTGGAGAGATAGAGTGACTGAAATTGGGAGAGGCTGAGTGGATGGAAGAGGTGAAGGATGAGGATGGAAGAGAAGCGTAAGGGAGGGAGGAGATGACAGAAACGGGTGCAACGTATGACGGAGACGGGGAGGGACAAAGAGGAGAGAAGTGGTGAGGGAGACGGGGAGAAGGTAGGGGAGGCAGAGTATGATGGACTGAGAGGGCGTAATGTGGTGGGAGGTGATGGTGACATGCTCAGGCGTAGGAGAGGGAAGGGGTGTCTGAGACAAGGCGGGGCATAGGAGAGGGAAGGGTGTCGTTGACGGTGAGGAAGAGCGTAACGAGATGGTGTGTAGCGTTGAGGAGGGAGAGGTTCCACAGACATGACAGGGACGTAGGAGAGGGACAGTGTGGCTTAGACATGGAGGAACCAAGTGAACGGAAGGCGTGACGGAGACGGGAGTGTCAACGGGTAAGGAGGAGAACAGCGAAAGTTTTATTGAAGGAAGGAGTGTCGTAGACGTGGTGGGAGATGGGGACTATGGAATGTTTGAGAAAATGTGTTGCAGGGCAGGGAGGGATTGATAGAGACGGGTCGGTTCGGAGGTGACGGAGGGAATGACGGAGACAAGGAGGGTTATTGGAGAGGGAGGGGATAACTGAGACGGGTAAAGATTTTGGGGAGGCGAGGAGTGATATAGGGGAGGGAGAGGGTGAAGTGGATTGACAGTGGTGTGGGGGAGGGAGGGAGTTAGGGTGACGGGGGTGTTCGTAGGAGAGTGAAGAGTTTCTGGTGACTGGGAAAATCTTAAGGGGAGCGAGGAGAGACGGAGGTGAGGTGTGTATGGAAGCGAGGGTGCTATGGAGACTGGGAAAGTTGTAGAGGAGGGAGGAAGTGGCAGAGGAGGGGTGGCATAGTGGAGGAAGGGGTAATGGGTGCCCTTCTCCCCACTGCCACTTTCTCTGAATACAGTTCTGCAGTGTTAAGATGGAAATCACCACAACCCGCTCTGAGAAGAGCTGAGATATTTTGTTTATTAATTAGTTGAATAATTGACGTGAGCGGATATTTCACAGCGCTGATGAATCTTTCTCTGAACTTGGACTGAGTTACCCCATAAATTAAAGTGTTTGTGCAGAGGTGTGTTGAAAAATGTGTTCTGAATCGTTGTAATTATTCTGATCCAATCCGGCCATGGTGTTATAAAGGAATTGGGCAACAGTCACCGACCACAGGATGACGAAGCTTCCGGAGATGGTGAGAAGTAAGATCACAGACCTCCTCCTGCTCCCCATCTCCGGGTCACTGCGGTTCTCCGCCTTGCTCTGACCCCTCAGCCCCTTACGGACACGACTAGTCACTAAAATGTGTCTGACTGTCAGAGCGTTGAACAGGAGTATTAGCACGAACGGGAGTAATGGCGTTAGGACGGGAGAAAGCCGGTTATATCCCACCCACCCGGGATCCGTATAGTAGCCCGGTATTTCAATACAGTCCCAGGGTGTATTGTCAATCACTTTCACAGGACGATATATAAAGACGAAGGGCACATTGTTAAATCAGAGCAGAACACCGGTTGTTGTCAGAACCACAGCCGCAGTTTTCCCGGTGCAATATTTTATTTTCCACTTCTGGCAACAAATGGCGACAAACCGATCAAACGTAAAAGTGACGGTAAACCAGACCGAAAAGTCTGTGACTGCCTCTCTCAGGGCAGAGATCACACTGCACACGGGGGTGATGTCCAGGAAACTCCCGGGGAAGTAATAATAACCGACCCGCCACAATATCACCGCAAACACGATGGTCAGTAGATCCGCCGCTGCCGTGGCCACCGGGTAGCGAGTGGTGCGGGTGGAGAGGCCGCACTTTCCCCGGGACAGGATTACCATCGCCACTAAATTCACTGGGAAACAACAGAGAGAGCGAGTGAGTTACTGTCTGTCCGCTCCGTGGGTCCCGCGGCAGGGAGATGCTGGAAATGGAGAGCAGCTCATTCCCGGAGGTTTAAAACGTGGAAGGCGGGGATCGCCGGCGCCTCAAAGGTGCCGTTGCCGGAAGAAACATTACGGTCCGGGGCGCTGACTGCACGGAGAGCAGGGTTCGGGAAGGAGGCCGGGAACGCTTTGGAAAATCAGTGTAAATCTCTGTCCATCAGGTTTCTGACTGATATGCAAAGCCGAGAAAGCCTCGGCAACTTTCTCAGCGGCAGTGATTCCCGCGATCCGGTCACATCTGTTCACACTGTCCGGTCCCGCTCAGCCCCGCTGTCTCCGACTTTGTCCACGGACAGTTTCCAAAGCTCGTTGCAGATTTACTTCCCCCGTTCGCAAGCATCGATCTCCTCCTCGGCTTCCGCCCACACGGGCCCGGCTCGGCTCGCTTATTTCAAATTCTGCAACTACTCTCCGCCGCGGTTCCTTCTGTTATGTACCCTTTGGTTTCCTTTTGGCTGTGAACTGTCACTTTAAGGCACAACAGAGAACAGAGACTAACTTTTGGATTTCTGCTGAGAGAGAGGGAGGGGTGGAGTCTGCCTTTCAGCTCGTGTTGACACTTTCACAAGGACACTGACTACTGCTGTCAGCTTCTGGGTTGTCATGAAAAGGGAACAGGGAAGAGAGAGAGGGGGAGAGAGGGAGAGAGAGAGAAAGAGAGAGAGAGAGAGAGAGAGAGAGAGAGAGAGAGAGAGAGAGAGAGAGAGGGAGAGAGATAGAGCAACGAACAGCTGGTGGGTTGCCATGGTGACCAAGGGCGGCGTTAATTGATGGACAGCTGGTGTTTTCAGTCTGCTGCGATAAATACAGGGTCAGCTGGTTGTTAGACACACACACACACACACACACACACTCACACTCACACTCACACTCACACTCACACTCACACACACTCACTCACACACGGTGTTAGCCACTGGATGAGCTCTCTATGCCCACAGAAGGGTCGGTTTTTGGAGGATCGATCGGGAGAATCGATCAGTGGTCCTCGCAGTGTGGAAAAGCTGTGACCGGTGGGAAGTAATCAGTGTCCAACCCTTGCCTGGGTTGATAACTTTTCTGCAGAAGACGGTCTCCTTTTTGTGGTCACATTCGGTGACTTTAAAGGAAGAGAAGAGGGGAGAGGTAGGTTCGTGACCCCAAATTTTGGCGAGTCGGGTAAAGGAAAACCCCAAAGCATTCTTCAATTATGTGAAGAAAAAAATGATGACAGGAGTGAAGGTAGGATTTATTGGAGATAAAGATGGGAAGATGTGCCTGGAGGCTGTGGAAGTGAGTGAGGTCCTCAATGAATACTTCTCTTCCGTATTCACAAATGAGGGGGAACTTGGTGATGGTGAGGACGATATGAGTGAGGTTGATGTTCTGGAGCATGTTGATTTTAAGGGAGAGGAGGTGTTGGAGTAGTTAAAATGCATTAAGACGGATAAGTCCCCGGGGCCTGACGGAATATTCCCCAGGCTGCTACATGAGGCGAGGGAAAAGATTGCTGAATCTCTGGCTAGGATCTTTATGTCCTCATTGTCCACGGGAATTATACCGGAGGATTGGAGGGAGGCGAATGGTGTCCCCTTGTTCAAAAAAGGTAGTAGGGATAGTCCGAGTAATTATAGACCAGTGAGCCTTACGTCTGTGGTGGGAAAGCTGTTGGAAAAGATTCTTAGAGATAGGATCTATAGGCATTTAGAGAATCATGGCCTGATCAGGGACAGTCAGCATGGCTTTGTGAATGGCAGATCGTGTCTAACAAGCCTGATAGAGTTCTTTGAGGATGTGACCAGGCATATAGATGAGGGTAGTGCAGTGGATGTGATCGATATGGATTTTAGTAAGGCATTTGACAAGGTTCCACACGGTAGGCTTATTCAGAATGTCAGAAGGCATGGGATCCAGGGAAGTTGGCAAGGTGGATTCAGAATTGGCTTGCCTGCAGAAGGCAGAGGGTGGTGGTGGAGGGAGTGCATTCAAATTGGAGGATTCTGACTGGTGGTGTCCCACAAGGATCTATTCTGGGACCTGTACTTTTCGTGATTTTTATTGACGACCTGGATGTGGAGGTAGAAGGGTGGGTTGGCAAGTTTGCAGACGAAACAAAGGTTGGTGGTGTTATAAATAGTGTTGAGGATTGCCAACGATTGCAGAGAGACATTGACAGGATGCAGAAGTGGGCTGAGAAGTGGCAGATGGAGTTCAACCGAGAGAACTGTGAGGTGGTAGACTTTGGATGGGCAAACTCTAAGGCAGAGTACAAAGTAAGTGGCAGGATACTTGGTAGTGTGGAGGAGCAGAGGGATCTGGGGGTACATGTCCACAGATCCCTGAAAGTTGACTCACAGGTGGATAGGGCAGTTAAGAAATCTTATGGAGTGTTAGCTTTCATAAGTCGAGGGATAGAGTTTAAGAGTTGCAATGTAATGATGCAGCACTATAAAACTTTGGTTAGGGCACACTTGGAGTATTGTGTCCAGTTCTGGTCGCCTCACTATGGGAAGGATGTGCAAGCATTGGAAAGAGCACAGAGGAGATTTATCAGGATGCTGCCTAGTTTAGAGAGTATGCTGTATGATCAGAGATTAAGGGAGCTAGGGCTTTACACTTTGGAGAGAAGGGGGATGAGAGGAGACATGATAGAGGTGTACAAGATAATAAGAGGAATAGATAGAGTGGATAGCCAGCGCCTCTTCCCCATGGCACCACTGCTCAATACAACAGGACATGGGTTTAAGGTAAGGGGTGGGAAGTTCAAGGGGGATATTAGAGGAAGGTTTTTAACTCGGAGAGTGGTTGGTGCGTGGAATGCACTGCCTGAGTCAGTGGTGGCGGCAGATACGCTCGTGAAGTTTAAAAGACTACTAGACAGGTATATGCAGGAATTTAAGGTGGGGGCTTTAATGGGAGGCAGGGTTTGAGGGTCAACATTGTGGGCTGAAGGGCCTGTACTGTGCTGTACTATTCTATGTTCTATGTTAAAGTTGAATCTGATTAAAACTCGGGAGACCAGCTTCTTATCGTCACCACAGTTTATTGCACATTCTCCTGCAGGAGTTTGAGACCCAGTTGTCAAAGGGAAGGTACGTAAGCACTGCCACCATCTGACAAGTGGACTGACTTAGTCAGGTTACAGCCGTATATTTGTACATAGTAAGCCCCATACATGACTATTGAAAGATGTTATTTAAACTGTTACGCCCACTGAGTCTGTTGGTGCAAAACTTAATTAATTAGTTAAGAGAGTTGGCTAAATCAAGGTTTTAATTACAGATGGATGTATTTTATCAGTCATTCCCTTTGCACGGCCCTGATTTAATTACAGAAAGATGTTCATTCCTGTTCTTATCAGTGAGTCCTCCTCCCTTTACTCAAACGAGGGTACAATGTATAATGTTATCAGCTAATGAGAGTACAATGTATAATGTTATCATCTCTCAGTCTGTCTCTCTGCAAGCCGCAGAGAACTGGTAATGAGCCTGTCTTAGCTAACCGCTGAAGACAGAGTTTACTTCAGTTCAAAAATTCCTATTCAGCCCCAATTATTCTTTTAGCCAGGTTACATATGTTCAAAATGATTCTTTTAATATATTCTCAACTTCGCAGGAGGGTTCAGGTGAAATATTTATGTTCAATATAGAAAGTGGTGTTCCCTGTGTGTATCGTGACGATGCAAAAGTTGCTGTAGAATTTACAAGTGGGAAGAAGTGGAGTGATATTTTGAAATCTGACTTTTTAGAGCGTAATATAGCAAGCAAACCACACATGGACAATGTGCAAAAGCTCTGTTGAGAAAATCCTTCACTACCTGTTACAGGCCTGCTACATATGTTGTGTGAGAGAGCAGATGAACTTGATCGAACCCAGATGAGATCAAAGTTCTTATCGACAGTAATTTGCTAGCTGTTAAGATGAATACCTCTCTACATAAAATTCACTGTGCACATGCTGTCACTGGGTTAAAAATATGTACAGTACAAGGTTTATGTGTACACTGGATATTTCTAATAAGAGGGGACAAAACCTCAAGGGAGGGAGGAGAAGATGGCGGCGAGGCGCAGCGCGCACGGCCTCTCCGGTGAATGATATCGGTGTTTGTAAGTAGGATGCCATGCGCAATTCTGATTTGATGGAGACAGACGTGAGAAGCACAGAGGAACATCTGGAGAAACTTCTGAAATGCCCGGTTCACTACCGCTGCAACTGTGCGATCGAGAATCTCTGGAGGGGTAGGCCCCAAATCCTCGGCTTTGCCTGTTTCTGGTGGCCGGGGCTGGGGTCGAAGCGTTCGGCAGAGATGTTGCTCGGTGCTCAGTGTCGGAGGGTTGGTCGGAGACCCGAAGTTTTCGGATGGACTCAGAGTCGGACCATGGTCGGTGCTTCCAGGATGCTGCATCACTGGAAGCTCATGGCAGGGAAAGTTTTCTTCCTTCGACCGTCTGCGTCAGATGATGGACTTTCGAGAGACTTTGAGACTTTTATTTTATTTTTTTTTTACCGTGCCCATGGTCTGTTCTTTATCAAGTTATGGTTTGCTTTGCACTGTTGTAACTATATGTTATAATTATGTGTTTTTTTGTCAGTTTTTCAGTTTTGGTCTGTCTTGTGTTTCTGTGATATCACACTGGAGGAACTTTTTATCATTTCTTAATGCATGCATTACTAAATGACAATAAAAGAGGACTGCGTGTTCTCATAATCTAATCTAATCTAACATTGGTGGGAAGATGGGGAGACATCCAGTGTCCCTGATGCCCTCGCCTACAAGATGTGCATCCAGCTGCAGCTTGTAACCCTGCACTTTAAGGAGTTGGAACTTGAAATGGACGAATTCCAGATCATCCAGAAGATGGAGGGGGTGATGGATATGACGTGAAGAGAAGTGAGTTACACCCAAGATGCAGGACACAGGAAACTGGGTGAGAGTCAGGAAGGGGAATGAGGTTAAATATTCATTGCAGTGTACTCTTGTTGCTATCCCACACAACAACAGGTGGACCACTTTAGAAAATGTTGGGGGATTACCTGGCAGAGGAAATTCAAAGGGGTGAAAGGGGATTCGTTAGTTAGGGGGACAGAACAAAAGGGGACTAATATCCTAGTGGTAAGGTTTGCTAGTGCTAGTGTAGGGGGAAGGGTGATGTGGTTAAAATAAGTTGTAGGAGGAATGGGAGCCAGAATGACAGAACAGATAGTGGAGAGGGTGATATGAATTGAATTGACTTTATTACATACATCTTTCATATACATGAGGAGTAGAAATCTTTACGTTACATCTCTGTCTAAATGTGCAATGTGTAATTTATTATAAATAGTTTGGACATAGAACAGTCAATATAACGCAGAAATGCAATTGTATCAGCATGAATTAATCAGTCCAATGGCCTGGTAGATGATGATGTCCCGGAGCCTGTTGGTCCTTTTGCTGTGGTCCCTTTTCCTGGCTGGTAGCAGCAGGAACAGTTTGTGGTCATGCTGAATTGGGTCCCCAATTTCCTTTGGGCCCTTTTTGCACACCTGTCTCTGTAAATGTCCTGAATTGTGGGAAGTTCACATCTACAGATATGCTGGGCTGTCCGCACCACTCTCTGCAGGTTCCTGCGATTATAGGAAGTACAGTTCCCATACCAGGCAGTGATGCAGCCAGTCAGGATGCTCTCAATTGTGTCCCTCTAGAAAGTTCTTTGGATTTGGGACCCCATCCCAAACTTCTTCAGCCGTCTGAGGTGAAAGAGGAGCTGTTGTGCTCTTTTCACAACACAGCTGGTATGCACAGACCATGTGAGATCCTTGGTGATGTTAATCCCGAGGAACTTAAATCTGTTCACCCTCTCAACCCCAGATTCATTGATGTCAATAGCGGTTAGCCTGTCTCCATTCCTCCTGTCGTCCACAATCAGCTCCTTTGTTTGTGTGACAATGAGGGAGAGTTTGTTTTCTTGACACCAGTCAGATGCTGTTCAGACCTCAGACAGAGTCAGCAATCAAATGGCTTAGAATGGTGTGATGAATGTGCTGAGCTGAGTATATCACAATGCAAGAAGCATCATAGGAAAGCCAGATCAGCTCAGTCAGGGAATTATGATATTGTAGCCATTATTGGGACTTGGTTGCACCCAACAGTCTGAGGGATTTAGAGTAACAAATTTGTAGAGAGATCCCGAACCGTGCCAACAAACAAAGGTTGATTTAGTAAGTGATTTTAAATTTCCATTTATTGACTGGGACTCCCACACTGTGAAAGGACTAGATGGAGTAGAGTTTGTCAAATGTGCCTTTATTCAGTACATAGAATTCCTGATGTAGAAGTGTACAATAAACTTCTAGGAAATGATCCAGGCCTGGTGACTGAAATTACACAGATCCCTGAAAGTTGCCTCTCAGATAGATAGGGTAGTTAAGAAAGCTTATGGGGTGTTAGCTTTCATAAGTCGAGGGATAGAGTTTGAGAGTCGCGAGGTAATGATGCAGATCTATAAAACTCTGGTTAAGCCACACTTGGAGTACTATGTCCAGTTCTGGTCGCCTCACTACAGGAAGGATGTGGAAGCATTGGTAAGGGTACAGAGGAGATTTACCAGGATGCTGCCTAGTTTAGAGAGTATGCATTATGATCAGAGTTTAAGGGAGCTAGGACTTTACTCTTTGCAGAGAAGGAGAATGAAAGGAGACATGATATAGGGATACAAGATATTAAGAGGAATAGATAGAGTGGACAGCCAGCACCTCTTCCCCAGGTCACTACTACTCAATACAATAGGACATGGCTTTAAGGTAAGGCATGGGAAGTTCAAGGGGGATATTACAGGAAGGTTTTTTACTCAGAGAGTGGTTGGTGCGTGGAATGCACTGCCTGACTCATTGGTGGAGGCAGATACACTAGTGAAGTTTAAGAGACTACCAGACAGTTATATGGAGTAATTAAAGGTGGTGGTAGTGGGGGGGGGGGGGTGTTATATGGGAGGCAGGGTTTAAGGGTCGGCACAACATTGTGGGCCGAAGGACCTGTACTGTGCTGTACTATTCTATAATGCCATGCGATGCAAAATAAATACGGAAAAAGAGAGGTCTGGACCATGGGTTGAGATTCTAAATTGGAGAAAGGTTAAATTTGATGGTATCAGAAAGGATCTGACACTTGTGGTTTGGGACAGGCTGCCAGGAGTACTATGTAAGTGGGAGGCCTTCAGAAGTGACATTTTGAGGGTGTCTAATTTGTATGTTCCTGCCAAAATAAAAGTTGAAAGGTAACTGGTGCAAGGTATCTTGGTTTTCAAGAGATATTGAGACTCCAGATATTTTGTTCCTCTAAATGACTCAGTCTGTTGGATGCGACAAAGACTCATTAATGCTACAATATAATGATTCCACGCTCTGAGATCATCTGAGTTTTTTTTTTTTAGTCATCTTCTGTTGGTTTCTAAAACCTGTCCAATATATTTTGCTCTTTTGTTGGCCCTCCCTTTGGCTTTTATGTTGGCTTTGGCTTCCCATTTCAGCCATGGTTGTCTCCTCCTGCCTTTCCAATGCTTCCACTTCTTTGGGATGTATCGATCACTTCGCTCCCGAATTGCTCCCAGAAACTCCAGCCAATGCTGCTCCGTTGTCACTCCTACCTTCTCCCTTCTAAACAAGTCTGGCCAGCTTCTCTGTCATAGAAACATGGAGAGGTTCAGTACAGAAACAGGCTATTTGGCCCATCTAGTCAATGCCGAAAAACATTCAAGCTGTCTAATGCAACTACCTGCACCAGGACCATCTCCTTCCATACCACTACCATCCAGGATCCCATCCAAACGTCTTTTAAATGGTGAAACTGAGCTCATATTCACCACTTGTGCTGACATCTCATTCCACACTCTCACGACCATTTCAGTAAAGAGCTTTTCCAAATATTACCGTTATATTTTCACCTTCTTCATTTACCCAGGACCTCTGGTTGTCATCCCACTCAACCTCAGTGGAAAAAGCTGCTTGCATTTACCCTATCCGTACCCTCATAATTTTGTATACAGTACTTCTAACAAATCCTCAAAGCGATGTATAATTTCCTTGTTTACGTTTGGAGGCTTTTCTAGATGTATAAGATGATGAGGGGCATTGATCGTGTGGATAGCCAGAGGTTTTTTTCCCAGGGCTGAAATTGCTAAAACGAGGGGGCATAGTTTTAAGGTGCTTGGAAATAGATACCAAGGGGATGTCAGGGGTAAGTTTTTAACACAGGGAGTGGTGGGTGCGTCAAATACACTGTCAGCTATTTGTGTGCGAGTCTTTCACTTACTGTGGGGCCAGAAACCCATGCAGCTCAGTGGGAACAGGGAATAATACCAATGGAGAGAGTCAAACTGAGCCAGGTCACAGATTGGAGATGGCAGAAATGCCCCATTCCTAATGAGACAGGAAGAGCATCAGAAAATTTCATGGTCAATCCAGATACCGGTACTGTGCGCAGTTAGAAGGTTTCTATCTCCAATTTGTGTTAAACCTCACTGTAACACTGTGATGTCAGATCACCCCTTGACGACTCAAGTGATATCAGCTGAAATGTTGTCCTACACCAATTGATGGATTTTGTAAATGTTTTCACAGGTTAAAAATGACAAGAAATTTATCTACGGGAATCTCGAACACAACATGGATAATGAAGTAGGTTTTCAAAGCTTGCAGAGCCATTTAGGCCAGTTAGAAGAGTGGGCTGAAAGATGGCAGATAGAGTTTAATGCTGAAAAATGTGAGGTACTACATTTTGGTAGGACGAATCAAAATAGGACGTACATGGTAAATGGTAGGGCACTGAAGAATGCAGTAGAACAGAGGGATCTAGCAATAATGGTGCATAGTTCCCTGAAGAAGGAATCTCATGTCGATAGGGTGGTGAAGACAGCTTTTGGTACAGTGCAGAGGAGGTTTACTAAAATGTTGCCTGGGTTTCATCTCCTAAGTTACAGAGAAAGGTTGAACAAGTTAGGCCTTTATTCTTTGGAGTGTAGAAGGTTGAGGGGGGACTTGATAGAGGTGTTTAAAATTATGAGGGGGATAGATAGAGTTGACGTGGATAGGCTTTTTCCATTGAGAATGGGAGAGATTCAAACAAGAGGACATGAGTTGAGAGTTAAAGGGCAGAAGTTTAGGGGTAACATGAGGGGGAATTTCTTTACTCAGAGAGTGGTAACTGTGTGGAACGAGCTTCCAGCAGAAGTGGTTGAGGCAGATTCGATGTTGTCGTTTAAAGTTAGATTGGATAGATATATGGACAGGAAAGGAATGGAGGGTTATAGGTTGGATGCAGGTCGGTGGGACTAGGCTAGAATAAGAGTTCAGCACGGACTAGAAGGACCGAGTTGGCCTGTTTCCGTGCTGTAGTTGTTATATGGTTAACATGTCAGTTTTGTGGTCCCTGTCCAGATATTTAAGCAGTGGAACACGGGATTCACTCAATCATCCTTCCTGTTCAGACTGTAGGGAGGCATTCACTCGATCATCTGACGGACTGGCAAATCTGTCATTTTACCCAGGGGAGAGGCCATTCATCTGCTCAGACAGTAGGGGTAGATTCAATCGGTCATCTCAACTGAAGTACATCAGCGAGTTCACACTGGGACAAGGCCATTCACCTGTTCTGTGTGTGAGAAGGGATTCAGTCGGGCTTCCCACCTGTGGACACACCAGTCAGTTCACATTGGGCAGAGGCTGGTCATCTGCTGAATTTGTGGGGAAGGATTCACTCAGTCATCTGACCTAATGGCTCCCCAGCGAGTTCACACTGGAGTGAGGCGGCTCACCTGCTCGGACTGTGGGAAGGGATTCATTAAATCATATCAACTGAAGGTACATCAGCGAGTTCACACTGGAGAGAGGCCGTTCACCTGCTCAGACTGTGGGAAGGGATACACTCACTCATCTGATCTGCTGGCATGGCAGCGATTTCACACTGAGTAGAGGCAATTCATGTGCTCAGAATGTGGGAAGTGATTTGCTCGGTCATCTGATCTGCTGGCACACCAGTGAGTTCACACTGGGGAAAGGCCATTCACCTGCTGTGAATGTAGGAAGGGATTCACTCAGTAATCTAACCTTGTGACACACTACCGGGTTCACACTGGGCAGAAAGTTTCAATAAGCTGCATGTCGGATATTTGTCCATTACCGTTGCTGAATGCAATTTCAAGAGTGACTGTTGGTGCTGAATTCTGCAATTATTGCTGCTGCTCACCACACCCAGTTCTGCACCCTGGTCACTGGGCATGGGAGGAGTTTCTTCTGCTACACATTCACCTTTAATGGAACTGGAGTTTAATCTTCTGGATCTGAGACAAATAAATCAGTTCTATTTTAAACTCTGTCTCCGGTACTTAGTAAATTTATAACACACCAAGTGTACAGTAGAGAGTCAGCTCAGGCTGGCTGGACCCTGCCAGTGATTCAGTTTCTCGACAGTTTGTTTAAATCCTGCCTTGTTGTTCCCCTCTCGCTCTCCCTGTGGTGATGGTTTCCAAACAGTCACCACTCTGTGGGTGAAGAAGTTTCCCTTGAATTTTCTGCAGACTGAAGAAGTCGAGCTGACTGCAGTTCTGTCTGAGATATTATTTAATCTCTGGGCTGAGGAAGAATGACATTGGTCGTTACCCTCCTTATTGACGACTCATTTCCACATTATGGATCATTTTCCCTGCTTCAGAAGGGTTGTTAGAAAACACCACTGTCCTTTAAAGACTGAAATCAGAATGGGAAACCATCAGTTGGATTTTCAATGGAGCAGGGCCGGAAACCAGAGGTGGTTCTGCACAGGACAGAGTTTGGGGCTCTGGGCGATGGTTGGGGTAAGAACGTATGATGAGGAAAAGGGAATCAGCAGCGGGGTGTGGTAACGAATGACAGAGTAGCAACATTTGGAAACTGATTGACAGAGAAAATAATTCGTTTGTCTGACTGATGACACAAACAGTACCTGTTGTGAGGTGCTTCATGGGTCGAGGAACAAGATGTGTTGGGATGGTTTTATCTATTGAGGGAGTTGTTCCTTCTTGTTTATCCCGTAATATTATATCTGAATGGTTATTATGGTTTGTCCTATCTGAAATAATGTATTGATTATCATAGAAGATGGAATACAGTGTAGGGAACTGTATAGTCAGGCACTTTGGGAAAAGAAATAAAAGTGGCAGATATAATACAGTGTAGGGACTGTGGGTCTGCAGTTAGGTACTCGGGTTCCCTCAGCATAATGTTGCACAAACATTATTCGTAAAACACTCTGATACAATATGGGTTGCATTTTGTTGCAGACAAAAATGCCATGTTGGAACTACAAGTAAAGTATATTCCCTCAGTGGTAGAGAAACGCTCAAACACCCCTCGCCATCTGTGAAAACTCTTCCGAGCCCTAAAGCACTCCCTATTTCTATAAACCCTTCCGACCCCCACAGCACTCGCCATCTCTGCAAAACCCTCCACCATCCACCCTGGTGCATTCAGGCGACAGCTGACTCGAGAAAGACACTGGCCGTGGCGGATGGCAGGGCTCATAAAACACCCTCACGCTTTTTGTTTATAAACCTACCGATTTGCTTGGATATCTTGACTAACCCTCCTTGCATCTTGCCTCCTGTGAAAAAAGCTATTTCTTTTCCTCAGTTCCTTCATCTCCGCCACATTCGTTGCCAGGATGAGGTTTTCCTTTCCAGATCGTCAGAGTTGTCCTGCTTCTTCAAAGAATACAGTTTCCCTTCCACCACCATTGATGCCGATCTCACACCCAATTGCTCCATTTCCCGAAAATTCACCTTCACTCCATATCCCAGTCACCTCCACAACTTCTCTTGTCTCCAACAATCAAGCTCATCTTTTACTGAACCCCACCCCAACTCCCTGCTTTCCACAGGGATTTCCTTGTCCACTCGTCTCCCCCCACTGATCTATTTCCTGGAACGTAACCTTGCAAAGCCAGAGAAGTGCTACACGTTCCTACTTACCTCCTCCGTCGGCTCGATTCAGCCTTCCAGGTCAGGCAGCACATCACCTGCGGGTCTGTCGGGTTCATCTACCGTATCCGGCACTTCCAGTGCGACCTTCTGCACCTCAGCGAGACCCGATGTAGATTGGAAAACCTCCTTGTCAAGCACATTCGTTCCGACCGCAATAAAACGTATTTCCCGGTGGCCAGTCCACTCTCGCTTCCCATTCCAACATGCCGGATCATTGTTAGACTGACGCGATGACAGCACTCCCAGGTTGGAGGAGCAGCACCTCATAACACATCTGTGTAGCTTCCAACCTGACAGCATGAACATCGATATCTTTAACTTCTACTCCACATTTTTTTCCACCCACACCCCACCCTCTCGGTTCTGTCTCCCCTCTTACCTCCTCTCTTGCCCATTGCCGATCAGCTCGCTCTGGTGCCTCTTTTCCATCCTTTTCTCCCATGGTCGGCTCTCGTCTCCTCTCAGATTCCTTATTTTCAGCTCTTTGCCTATTCTGCCTACCACCTCACTCCTTCTCACTTCACCTCCCCCCTCCCCGCCCACTCAGCTTCGCTCTTACCTGGCTTCACCAATCACCTGCCTGCTTGTAATCCTTCTCCTCCACCCAACATCTTATTCCGCATACCCCACCCCTTCCATTTCCGAGGAAGAGTCTTAGCAAGAAATTTCTGCTATGCTTCCCCCCCCCACCACTCTCTAGAAGCTATCTGACCTCCTGAGTTCCTCCAACATTTTGTGTATGTTACTCTGCATCTCCAGCATCTCATTGGGTCAGAGTGCAGAGACGACAGCGGGTCTCACTAATGTCGAGGAGGCCATACGGGGAGAACAGAAAACAGCAGATGACCCCGTCTGGCACGAAGCTGAAGAGTTGCCTCACACAGAAGGACTGTTTGGGACCCTGACTAGCGGTAAAGAGAGTAGTTTGGGGCAGGTTTAGTATTTCAGCCACTTGCGGGGTTGGCTTCCAGCTCCCTCCACCCCTCCGTATGTCTGTAAACATCTCCCTATTATGGACAACACTGCCACCTGGTGGTGATTTGCCACAATAACAGGCCCTGGTGATTTCTTCATTCTTCTGCAAAAGGCTAAGGTAACAAATGAGTTGCATTTTTTGCCGATTTGGTCTTGAATGTCCCCAGAACCTGTTCCGTTTTCTCAGACCGAAATGGGTCTGGCGGTGACGAGCGCGGGAATATGGTGGAAACTGAAAATAAATGGTAGGATGAGCTGAAGAATCGGTAGGAGTGGAGTCGCGGGGTACGGTTTTCCTGGGCTGTGTTTCTCTCGGGCTCGAAACCAGATTTACTCTCCCCGCTGCCACGTTCTACAATAATCATTGGTTCTGTAGAGTCAAGATCGAAAACATTGCGACGGCCTCCGAGAAGAGCTTAGATATGTTATTTGTTAGTTAGTTGAATAATTGACGTGAGCGGATATTTCGCTGCGCTGATGAACTGCTGTCTGAACTTGAACTGAGTTACCCCATAAATAAACGTGTTTGTGCAGCAACTTAATATCATCAGCATGTCTCCGGTGTGTTGAAACATGTATTCAGAATCGTTGTAATTATTTTGATCCAGTCCGGCGATGGTGTTATAAAGGAATTCGGCAACACTCACCGACCACAGGATGATGAAGCTTCCGGAAATGGTGAGAAGTAAGATCACAGACCTCCTCCTACTCCCCATCTCCGGGTCACTGCGGTTCTCCGCCTTGCTCTGACCCCTCAGCCCCTTACGGACACGACTAGTCACTAAAATGTGTCTGACTGTCAGAGCGTTGAACAGTATTAACACGAACAGGAGTAATGGCGTTAGGACGGGAGAAAGCCGGTCATATCCCACCCACCCGGGATCCGTATAGTAGCCCGGTATTTCAATACGGTCCCAGGGTGTATTGTCAATCACTTTCACAGGACGATATATAAAGACGAAGGGCACATTGTTAAAACAGAGCAGAACGCCGGTTGTTGTCAGAACCACAGGCGCAGTTTTCCTGGTGCAATATTTTATTTTCCACTTCTGGCAACAAATAGCGACAAACCGATCAAATGTAAAAGTGACGGTGAACCAGACAGAACTTTCTGTTGCTGCCTCTCCCAGGGCAGAGATCACACTGCACACGGGGTGATGTCCAGGAAAGTCCCGGGGAAGTAATAGTAACCGACCCGCCACAATATCACCGCAAACACGATGGTCAGTCGATCCGCCGCTGCCGTGGCCACCAGGTAGCGAGTGGTGCGGGTGGAGAGGCCGCACTTTCCCCGGGACAGGATCACCATCGCCACTAAATTCACTGGGAAGCAACAGAGAGAGCGAGTGAGTTACTGTCTGTCCGCTCCGTGGGGCAGCTGATTCCCGGAGGTTTAAAACGCGGAAGGCGGCGATCACCGGCGCCTCAAAGGTGCCGATGCCGGGAGAAACGTTCCGGTCCGGGGCGCTGACTGCACGGAGAGCAGGGTTCGGGAAGGAGGCCGGGAACGCTTCGGAAAATCAGTGTAAATCTCTGTCCATCAGGTTTCTGACTGATATGCAAAGCCGAGAAAGCCTTGGCAACTTTCTCAGCGACAATGATTCCCGCGATCCGGTCACATCTGTTCACACTGTCCGGTCCCGCTCAGCCCTGCTGTCTCCGACTTTGTCCACGGACAATTTCCAAAGCTCGTTGCGGATTTACTTCCCCCGTTCGCAGGCATCGATCTCCTCCTCGGCTTCCGCCCACACGGGCCCGGCTCGGCTCGCTTATTTTAAATTCTGCAACTACTCTTCGCCGCGGCTCCTTCACACTCTGTCAGGGGATCGGATCAGAAAGTGTCCATGTTGGTTTCATTTAATATTCTCTCTGACCGGAATTACTGCGGCGTTACTTTAAATGCTCCGGTGCTGATGGTCCCGGAGCGGAGTGTCGCCTGTAACTTACCCCGTCTGACCTGTATCGGACCCCGCTGTGTCGGCTCTGAACTCCCGCTTCACTCCATCGATATCAGGACGTGGAAACAAACCCCGGGAAACAAAAACCCGCAGACACCCTCATTTAATTTATCCAAACTCCCGAAACTCTCAGGATCTAATACACAGTTGGTGTCATTTTCACGATATAAATGTGCATTTTTTTGTCAATAACAGACTGGGGAATGTTGACTTGGTCCCTGAGCCAAACTGTTGACACAGTTTGGGAACAACTGGGCTCCGAGCACCGGTCCCTACAACACCGACTGGGACAACCTGCAGGCCCAAGAAGGGTCTTGTTATTCCAGTGGCCACACATTTTCATTCCACGTCCCATTCCCATTCTGATATGTATGAAGCCATACTCAGGTTGCAGGAACAACACCTTATATTCCGTCTAGGTAGCCTCCAACCCTATGGCATGTATATTGACCCCTCTAATTTACGTTCATGCTCCTCTTCCCTTTCATACCCCATCCCTTATTTATTTTTAACATATATTTGTTATTTTCCCCCATTGTTCTCTCTCTCTTTTTTCTCCCTCTGTCTCTCTCACTATAACTCCTTGCCTGCCCTCCACCCTTCGGGCTCTCCCCCCCCCCCGCTTCTCTCTCCTCAGGCTTCCCGTCCCCTGATCCTCTCCCTTCTCCAGCCTCGTATCCCTTTTGCCAATCAACTTTCCAGCTCTTTGATCCACCCCTCCCCTCCTGTCTTCTCCTGTCATTTCGGAACTCCCCCTCTCCCTCCAATTTCAAATTTCTTACTATCTCTTCTTTCAGTTAGTTCTGACGAAGGGTCTCGACCCGAAACGAGACTATACCTCTTCCTAGAGATGCTGCCTGTCCTGCTGCGTTCCACTAGCATTTGTATGTGTGTTTCTTGTTCCTCCGAAATGTTTTCAGCTGTGAAATTGTTTTTTTATCAGAAATAACCATGGAGACTGAAATTTTCTAAGTTGAAATGTTGTCCTTCACTCGCTGACGTGCGTTGTAAACTTTTAACAGTGTAGAAAAGTCAAAGGATTTGAGTATGGGAACCACAAACACTACAGCCCGTTAGTTCCGCTGTATCTGTCAGTTCACCAGCGCTTGAATGCCGCCGATCCTTGAATGTGGAGGCGGAGATGCTGGAGAAGACAGCGCCCCACTCGCTACAAGGAGAGTCCGATCACGTGTCCATGTCCGTGATCTGATTGGATACATTGCCATGACGTTGATAGCAGTGTGATGTCATTCACTGTCTCTCAGTTTGGAAGGGATTCAGTCGGCCATCGCAGAAACACCAACAGCTTCGCACTGGGAAGCGGCCGTTCACCTGCTCCGTGTGTGCGAAGAGACTCATTCAGTTAACCCACCTTGTGATGCTCCGGTGAGTTCACAATAAATAGAGGCCACATTTCTGTCCGGAGTGAGCAAAGAGTTTTACTAAACCACCCCGGCTGCTGCAACACCAGTAACTTCACATCAGGGAGGAAATTTTGCCCTGGGAAAAGCCTCTGGCTATCCACACAACCAATGCCTCTCATCATCTTGTACACCTGCATGAATTCCCTGCATGATTGTCTCCAGGCTGAATAAGACAATGAGTTCACTGTGGTTTTCACGTTCTTCAGGGCTCCGGACTAAGGCGGTTAAACTCCTCCTTCCCTGCTCTTTTCAACTTTTGGTGTCATTTTCACTAATTTCAAAGGACTGTGCCTCAGACAGTTGGGTTGTTGCAATGCACTGCTAAAGTCTGACAGCAGACTAAAGAGTGAATCTTCGATGGAGCAGAGTCAGAAACCAAAGAGTTACCAGCCTGAGTCAGGACTTTGGGGCTCCAGGAAGAGATGGGAACTAGACTTTACAAGGAGGAGGAGGAAGAGGAATCAGATCAGCAGGATGCGGCTAAAATGAAAGATCAGAAACATTTGGAAACTGGTTGATGGGAAAAATGTGGTTAATTTCTGCAAAATACTGGTGGAAATCAACAGATCAGGCAGTCAATGCGGAGAAGAATAAATGGGCAACGTTCAGGCCGAGCCCCTTCAGCATGCATTGACTGTGTACTCCTCTGCTTAGTTGCTGCCTGAACTGCAGAGTTCCTCCAGCATTTTATGTGTATGTGTCCACATCTCCAGCAACAGCAGAATCTCTTGTGTTTTATATCTGCATTTGTAAGAACGTTCTACTTTGGCATTAAACACGCGGAAAGTTTGCTGATATTAATTGTATTTTTTTAAGGGAGTGCTTTCTTCGTTAAAAGAGGTGCTGAGTTTTCTACACACAAAAAAAAAAAAACTGGGGTTTGTACTTGAGCCGGTGCTTGCAGAAACTTTCAACGGCACCGTGATTAACTTGAAAGCTCAGCGTAACAACTTTCGCTGTCGCTGAAGCACCGATCGAAAGCGCAGGCGTCAGGGTTTCGGGAAGTCCCGAATATCACGCATGCGCAGTACACAAAAGGCCTCGGCTATCGCTGCCGGTGAGTGTTTCTCCGTGAGACCGTTTTCACCACCGACTGAGGGGCAATTGCTGTGAATCCGGACACTATGACCCCGCGATCCCGGAACAGTCCTGTTCTCTTCCCTCTCTCAGCCCCACGATCCCTACCCTGACCCCACGGAGCTTCCGGCTGATGAGGGAATGGGAGCCGATGGATCTCTCAGACAGAGCTGAGCTCCAGCCATCAAAGGGTTAGGAACTCGGAGAAAGGGAACAAAATCTTTTACATCGCCAGTTCTGATAATCACCTTTATTTTACCTCCAATCACAAACAAGAGACATTCTGCAGATGCTGGAAATCCAAGCAACACACACAAAATGCCGGAATTCTGCATTAGTACACTTTTCCACAGATGCTGCCTGGCCTGCTGAGTTCCTCCAGCATTTTGTGTGTGTTGCTTGTTCTACCTCCTCTTGTTCTGGACCTTTCTACCCGTGAGGACATGTTTTGACCTATTCACTCTGTGAAGATAATGATATCAAACACCTTTGTCCTGGGCAACAAATAGCTTTCACATCACAGATGTGCCAGACTCCAATGAGACAGACTACTGCGCCTCCCTTTATATTCATTGGCATTACCATCAATGAGTTCACCTCATTTGGGGGAGGGTTCAGGGGAAATATTTATGTACAATACAGAAACTGGTGTTACCTGTGTGTATTGCAGTGATGCAAAAGTTGCTGGACAATTTGCAAGTGGGAAGAAGTGTAGTGATATGTGGAAATCTGACTTCTTGAAGTGTATTTTAGCAAGAAAACCACATATGGACAATGTGCAAAAACTCTGGTGAGAAAATCCTTCATTACCCATTACAGGCCTGCTGCATAGGTTGTGTGAGAGTGCAGATGAACTCGATCAAACCCAGAGGAGATCAAAGTTCCTATCGACAGTGATTTCCTAGCTGCTAAAATGAATACCTCTCTGTATAAAATTCACTGTGCACATGTTGTCACTGGGTGAAAAATGCACAGTACAAGATTTATGTGCACACTGGTTGTTACAAATTACAGGTGACATTGGTGGGAAAGTGGGGAGACCTCCAGTGTCCCTGATGCCTTCACCTACAAGATGTGCATCCAGCTACAGCTTGTAACCCTTCACTCTAAGGAGTTGGAGCTGGAAATCAATGAATTTGGATCATCCGGGAGTTTGGGGGGCTGGGTGATACCTATGACATGAAAAGAGGTGATTTTCACCCAAGGTACAGGACACAGGAAACTGGGTGAGCATCAGGAAGTGGAATGAGTTTAAATAGCCATCGCAGAGTACTCTTGTGGTCATCCCCCACAACAAGAGGTGGACCACTTTAGAAACTGTTGGGGGGATTACCTGGCAGAGGAAAGTCAAAGGGGTGAGAGGGGATTTGTTAGTTAGGGGAACAGAACAAGAGCGGACTAATATCCTAGTGGTAAGGCTTGCTAGTGCTAGTGTGGGGGGAGGGGTGATGTGGTTAACATAAGTTGTAGGGGGAAAGGGAGCCAGAATGACAGAACAAATATTGGAGAGGGTGAATTAAACTGAATTGACTTTATTACATACATCCTTCATATACATGAGGAGTAGAAATCTTTATGTTATGTCTCTGTCTCAATGTGCAATGTGTAATTTATAATAAATAGTTTGTACATAAGACAGTCAATATAACAGAGAAATCAATTAATTAGTCTGATGGCCTGGTGGAAGATGATATTCTGGAGCCTGTTGGTCCTTTTGCTGTGGTACCTTTTCCTGAATGTTAGCAGCAGGAACAGTTTGTGGTTGTGTGATTCAGGTCCCCAATATCCTTTGGGCCCTTTTTACGCACCTGTCTCTGTAAATGTCCTGAATAGAGGGATGTTCACATCTACAGATGCGCTGGGCTGTCCACACTGCTCTCTGCAGGTTCCTGCGAATAAGGGAAGTACAGTTCCCATACCAGGCGGTGATGCAGCCAGTCAGGATGCTCTCAATTGTGTCCGTGTAGAATGTTCTTGGGATTTGGGGCTCCACCACAAATTTCTTCATCCATCTGAGGTGAAAGAGGTGCTGTTGTGCTTTTTTCACAACACAGCCAGTATGTACAGACCATGGGAGATCCTTGGTGATGTTTATGCCAAGGAACTTAAAGCTGTTCACCCTCTCAACCACTGATCCATTGATGTCAATCGGGGTTAGCCTGTCTCCATTCCTCCTGTTGTCCACAATCAGCTCCTTTGTTTTTGTGACAATCAGGGAGAGTTTATTTTCTTGACGCCAGTCAGATGTTGTTCAGACCTCACATAGAGTGAGCAATCAAATGTTCGAGCATGGTGCGATGAATGTGCAGAGCTGTGTATATCACAATGCATGAAGCATTGTACGAAATCCAGAGGAGCACAGGACAGGGAATTCTGATATTGTAGCCATTATTGGGACTTGGTTGCATGCAACAGTCTGAGGGATTTAGAGGAACAAATTTGTAGAGAGATCGCAGACCATGCCAAGAAACGAAGGTTGAGTCAGTAAGTGATTTTAACTTCACATATATTGACTGGGACTCCCATACTGTCAAAGGACTAGACGGGGTAGAGTTTGTCAAATGTGCCCTTAGTCAGTATGTAGAATTCCTGATGTAGAAGTGTGCAATGAGCTGTTAGGAAATGATCCAGGGCTGGTGACAGAAGTTAGTGATCATAATGCCATGAAATTCAAAGTAAAGATAAAAAAAATAAAGGTCTGGACCATGGGTTGAGGTTCTAAATTGCAGAAAGGTCAATCTTGATGGTATCAGAAAGGATCTGACAAGTGTGGTTTGGGACAGGCTGTTTTCTGGCAAAGGAGTACTTGGTAAGTGGGAGGCCTTCAGAAGTGAAATTTTGAGGGTGTAGAGTTTGTATGTGCCTGCCAAAATAAAAGTTGAAAGGTAACTGGTGCAGGGAACTTTGGTTTTCAAGAGATATTGAGGCCCGGGATATTTTGTTCCTCGAAATGCCTCAGACTGTTGGGTGCTACCAAAACTCATTAATCAATATCATAATTCCATGCCCTGAGCCCATCTGACTTTTCTTTAGTCATCTGCTGTAGGTTTCTAAAAGCTTCCCAATAGTTTTTGCTCTATATTTTGCCATCCCTTTGGCTTTTCTGTTGGTTCGGCATCTCATTTCAGCCACGGTTGGTCCTCCTGCCTTTCCAATGCTTCTTTTGGATGTATCGATCACTCAGCTCCCGAATTGCTCCCAGAAGTTCCAGCCATTGCTGCTCCATTGTCACTCCTACCTCTACCCTTCCAAACAAGTTTGGCCAGCTTCTCTGTCATAGAAACATGGAGAAGTTCAGTTTGGAAACAGGCTATTTGGCTCATTTAGTCAATGCCAAAAAAAACATTTAAGTTGTCTAATGCAGCTACCTGCACCGGGACCATTGCCCCCCATACCCCTACCATCCAGACCCCCACCTGAACTTCTTCGAAATGGTGAAGCTGACCTCATATTCACCACTTGAGCTGGCATTTCATTCCACACACTCACAACCATTTCAGCGAAGAGCTTTTCCAAATATTCCCGTTAAATTTTCACCTTCACCACTTCCCCACAACTTCTGGTTGTCATCCCACCGACCTCACTGGAAAAAGCTGCTTGCATTTACCCTATCTATACCCTCATAATTGTGTATACTTCTAACAAATCCTCAAAGCAATGCATAATTTCCTTGTTTATGTTCAGAGCCTTATTCAGATGTATAAGATGATGAGGGGCATTGTTTATGTGGATAGCCAGAGTTTTATTCCCAGGGCTGAAATGGCTAACACGAGGGGCAATAGTTTTAAGGTGCTTGGAGATAGATACCGAGGGGATGTCAGGGGTAGGTGTTTTACACAGAGAGTGGTGGTAGTGTGGAATGCACTGCCGGAATTTGTGCGAGAGGGTTTCAGTAACTGTGGGGCCAGGTCACAGATTGGAGATGGCAGAAATTCCCCATTCATAGAGAGACAGAAAGAGCATCAGAGAACTTGATGATCATTCCAGGTACCAGCACTGTGCCCAGTTAGATTATCTCTCCTTCCAACTTGGGTTGAACTTCACTGTAACAGTGTGATGCCAGATCACACCTTGACAACTGAAGTGATCTCATCTGAAATGTTGTCCTACACCCATTGATGGATTTTGTAAATCTATTTACAGGTTAAAACTGACAAGGAATTTGTCTACGGGAACGTTGAACACAACACGCCAGTTTTGCTGTCTCTGTCCAGATGTTTAAGAAGTGGAGCAAGGGATTCACTCGATCATCCTTCCTGCTCAGACTGTGGGGAGGGATTCACTCGCTCATCTGACCGACTGGCACGCTCGTCATTTTACACGGGTGAGTTCCCACTCATCTGCTCAGACAGTGGGAATGGATTCACTCAGTCATTTCAACTGAAGGTACATCAGCAAGTTCACACTGGGCAAGGCCATTCACCTCTTCTGTGTGTGAGAAGGGATTCAGTCGGTCTTCCCACCTGTCAGTTCTCACTGGGCAGAGGCTGGTCATCTGCTGAATTTGTGGGGAACGATTCACTCGGTCATCTGACCTAATGGCTCACAGGCGAGTTCACACCGGGGAGGGACCGTTCACCTGCTCGGACTGTGGGAAAGGATTCACTTGCTCATCTAAACTGAAGGTACATCAGCGAGTTCACACTGGGGAGAGGCCATTCACCTGCTCAGACTGTGGGAAGGGATTCACTTGCTCATCTAAACTGAAGGTACATCAACGAGTTCACACTGGGGAGAGGCCGTTCACCTGCTCAGACTGTGGGGAGGGATTCACTTTGTCATCTCAGCTACTGAGACACCAGTTAGTTCACACCGGAGAGTTACCATTCACCTGTTCAGACTGTGGGAAAGGATTCACTCGGTTATCTAAACTAAAGGTACATCAGAGAGTTCACACTGGAGAGAGGCCATTCACCTGCTCAGACTGTGGGATAGGATTCACTTGCTCATCTAATCTGAAGATACACCAGTCAGTTCACAGTGGACAGAGGCCGTTCGCCTGCTCAGACTGTGGGAAGGGATTCACTCGGTCGTCTCAACTGAAGATACATCAAAGAGTTCACACTGGAGAGAGGCCATTCACCTGCTCAGTCTGTGGGAAGGCATTTGCTCGGTCATGTCAACTGAAGGCACATCAGAGAGTTCACACTGGAGAGAGGCCATTCACTTGCTCAGACTGTGGGAAAGGATTCACTCAGTCATCCACCCTAATATCTCACCAGCGAGTTCACACTGGGGAGCGGCTGTTCACCTGCTCGGACTGTGGGAAAGGATTCACTTCATCATATCAACTGAAGGTACATCAGCGAGTTCACACTGGGGAGAGACCGTTCATCTGCTCAGAGTGTGGGAAAGGATTCAGTCAGTCATCCAACCTACAAGCACACCGGTCAGTTCACACAGGGGAGAGGCCATTCACCTGCTCAGTGTGTGGGAAGAGATTCACTCGGTCATCTAAACTGAAGGCACATCAGAGAGTTCACACTGGGGAGAGGCCATTCACCTGCTCAGACTGTGGGAAGGGATTCATTCAGTCATCCACCCTAATGGCACACCAGCGAGTACACACCGGGGAGCGGCCATTCACCTGCATGGAATGTGGGAAGGGATTCACTTCATCATCTCAACTGAAGGAACATCAGCGAGTTCACACTGGGGAGAAGCCATTCACCTGCTCAGAGTGTGGGAAAGGATTCACTCAGTCATCCCACCTACAAGCACACCAGTCAGTTCACACTGGGGAGAGGCCGTTCACCTGCTCAGACTGTGGGAAGAGATTTACTTGGTCATCTCAACTGCAGAGACACCAGCAAGTTCACACTGGGTAGAGGCCGTTCCCCTGCTGTGAATGTGGGAAAGGATTCACTCAGTCATCTAACCTTGTGTAACTCTTGCTTCAGCTAGCAGCTTAATATAGGGGGTGATAGCCCCCCAGCCGAGCCAAACTTAAGAAATCTCATTTGGGAGGATGCTGCGTGATCTGTCCCCTGTTACCATCAGTACCCTGAAATACCAAACAGTACACAATATGTGATTAAACAATTAAGCTTTATAATTCTTACTTTGACTATATGGTTAGCGAAGAACAAAAAGGGCCCACTCTCTCCATTCGCATCTTTTCATCTCTCCCTGGCAAAAGACCACAAAAATCTCTCTTCCAGACTCACAAGAAAGAACATTTCACTCATTGGATAGCTCCGCACTCCAAAACCCTGTTATCTCTAGTCGTAACCTAAACATTGCTGCTACAGAGAAACCATTACCTCAGCAGTGAAACACTGCACCGAGGCCATTACATTAGCAGTGAAACCTTACAGTGTGTTACACTTGTGACATACTGCTGGGTTCACACTGGGGAGAAAGTTTCAATAAGCTGCATGCTGGATATTTGTCCATCACCATTGCTGAATGCAATTTCGAGAGTGACTGTCGGTGCTGAACTCTGCAATTATTGCTGCTGCTCACCACACCCAGTTCTGCACCCTGGTCACTGGGCATGGGAAGAGTTTCTTCTGCTGCATATTCACCTTTAATGGGACTGCATCTGAGACAAATAAATCAGTTCTATTTTAAACTCTGTGTCAGGGACTTAGTGAATTTATAACTCACCTAGTGTTCAGTAGAGAGTCAGCTCAGGCTGGCTGGACCCTGCCAGTGATTCTGTTCCATGACAGTCCTTTTAAGTCCTCTGCTGTTGTTCATCTCTCGCTCTCCCTGTGGGATGGGTTCCAGTCACCACTCTGTGGGTGAAGAGGTTTCCCTTGAATTTTCTGCAGACTGAACAAGTCGAGCTGACTGCAGTTCTGTCTGAGATATCCTTCGCCTCTCAAATCTCTGGGCTGAGGAAGAATGACATTGGGAGTTAACCTCCTTATTCAGGGCTCATTTCCACATTACATGTCATTTTCTGTGCTTCTAAAGGGTTGTTAGAAAATACCACTGTCCTCTAAAGAGTGAAATCAGAATAGGAAACCATTAGTTGGATGTTCAACAGAGCAGGGTCAGAAACCAGAGGCAGGTCTGCACAGGGCAGAGTTTGAGGCTCTGGACGATGGTCAGGGTAAGAACGTATGATGAGGAGAAGGGAATCAGCAGCGGGGTGTGGCAACGAATGTCAGAGTAGCAACATTTGGAAGCTGATTGACAGAGAAAATAATTTGGTTGTCTGACTGATGGCACAAACAATGCCTGTGGTGAGGTGCTCCACTGGTCGAGGAACATGTGTGTGTTGGGAATGGTTTTATCTATTGCGGGAGTTGTTCCCACTTGTTTATCCTGTAATATTATATCTGAATGGTTATTATGGATTGTCCTGTCTGAAATAATGTGTTGATTATCAGATAATTTGTAAGATTTTGACTCTAAAACTGGACCAGGCTTGAATTTATGGTGCCTTTATGAAGTGATGGAGGGCATTCATGAGTTTGTATTTTAAAGCAAGATTTTGATGAATGATATTTACCACTTGATTGTACCTTTGTCAGTGATCAAATTGAATTAAACTTCTGCAGGATCCTGGAATGTGTTGGATTGTGTCTGGTTTCTCTTGGCATTTTCTGCACTTGCTGCCTTGTTTGTTTGTATTTCATGTGTTTTCGATTTTTTTTCCCCTTTTGTTAACCAGCTTGTCCTGTATTTCTGCAAGGAACCCCTCTGTTTCTGGGAAGAGTTCTCCAACTCTCAGTCAGGTGCTCGATGCTTCCTAGTCACCATCTCATCTGCTCAGATCGTTGAGATGCCTGCCATGGAGGGTCATACTCATTTCACTGGTTACTGTTTTCTTCCATAGTGATTATTCATTTCTTTGAGCTGGTCTCTCATTTAAGTTTTCTGGTCTGTATTTCTTATCACGATGGCATATACACACATGGAGTGCTGAATTCTGTTCATTTTTGATGAAAATATATACTTAGAAGTTTTATCTGACTGTTGTGTGATTTTTTTTTCATGTGTGTTTTTTCCAAGGTAGTGTTAATCTAAATGGGTTTGAGTGTAAATAGTCTTTTCTAAAGTTATTTACCTTTGAAATGGATTGAAATGGGATCAAGGTATTTTTATATAAAAAAAAGTCAATGTCGGTTTTCATGGAAGTGTTTATTGCCTTTGTTGTATTTGTTAACTATTGAGCTCTGTTTGGCAAGTTTTTTTAAGCCTTGAACTAAATTTTGTCAAAGGTTTTCCCTATTTCGCACTACTTTCTATTTTCTTTGCTTGTTGATATTCCAGATATGTGGGTATCAAGAGTCCCGAGGAAGGGTCTTGGCCTGAAATGTTGATTCCCATCCATAGATGCTGCCTGACATGCTGAGCTCCTTCAGCACTTTGTGTGTAGTTCTCTAGATTTCTAGCATCTGCAGGTCCTCTTGTTTCCCAGATACATTTCTTGTAAGAACAAGCCAGTAGTGGGGTTGTGTGTGGCTCTGTTTGTAAAATATTAAATAAAATCATTAGAAAGAGGTGGCATAGGGTTGGAAGGTGTAGAACCTGTGGGTAGAATTAAGGAACAGCAAATGTAAAAAAAAATCCTTGATGCGAAATGTACAGAGACCTCCAAACAGTAGTAAGTACATGGGCCTCAAATTACAATAGGAGATAGGAAATGTGTGCCAAAAGGGCAATGTTACAATCATCATGGGGGATTGTCATGCAGGTGATTAGGAAAATTAGGATAGTGCTGATCTCAAGAGGAGGAATTCCTAGAATGCCTACAAGATGCTTTTTTAGAGCAGCTCGTGGTTGAGCCCACTTGGGGCTCAGCTATTCTGCATTGGTTGTTGTAATGAAACCGGTATTAATGAGGTCACTTAAGTTCAAAGAACCCTTAGGGGCAAGTGATCTTAATATTATCAAATTCACCCTGACCTTCGAGAAGGAGAAGATAAAGTCAGATGTGGAATAAAGTGAATTACAGATGCATGAGAGGAAAAATTGGTCAAAATTGATTTGAAAAGAACACGGGCAGGGATGAAAACAGAGCAGCAATGGCTGGAATTTCTGGAAGCAATTCGGAAGACACAGGATATATACAAACCCCATTTCCAGAAAAGTTGAGATATTTTCCAAAATGCAATAAAAAACGAAAATCTGTGATATGTTAATTCGCGTGAACCTTTATTTAACTGACAAAAGTACAAGGAAAAGATTTTCAATAGTTTTACTGACCAACTTAATTGTATTTTGTAAATGTGCACAAATTTAGAATTTGATGGCTGCAACACACTCAACAAAAGCTGGGACTGAGTTAAAATAAGATTGAAAAGTGCACAGAATATTCAAGTAACACCGGTTTGGAAAACGCCACATTAAGCAGGCTAATTGGTAACAGGTGAGGTATCATGACTGGGTATAAAAGTAGCGTCCATCAAATGCTCAGTCTTTGCAAGCAAGGATGGGTTGTGGCTCACCCCTTTATGCCAAAATTTGTGAGAGAATTGTCAGTCAGTTCAAAAGGAACATTTCTCAACACAAGATTGCAGAGAATTTAGGTCTTTCAACATCTACAGTACATAATATTGTGAAAAGATTCTGAGAATTCAGAGACATCTCAGTGCGAAAAGGGCAAAGTCGGAAACCACTGTTGAATGCGCGTGATCTTCCAGCCCTCAGGCGGCACTGCCTAAGAAGCCATCATGCTACTGTGCCAATTATAGCCACCTGGACTCGGGAGTACTTCGGAAAACCATTGTCACTAAACACAGTCCGTCACTGCATCCAGAAATGCAACTTGAAGCTGTATTACGCAAGGAGGAAGCCATACATCAACTCTATGCAGAAACGCCGATGAGTGCTCTGGGCCCGAGCTCATCTCAGATGGACTGAAAGACTGTGGAACTGTGTGCTGTGGTCAGATGAGTCCACATTTCAGCTAGTTTTCGGAAAAAAAGCAGGCATCAAGTTCTCCATGCCAAAGATGAAAACAACCATCCAGATTGTTATCAGCGAAAGGTGCAAAAGCCAGCATCTGTGATGGTATGGGGGTGCATCAGTGCCCACGGCATGGGTGAGTTACATGTATGTGAAGGTACCATTGACTCTGAGGCATATATTAGGCTTTTAGAGAGACATATGTTGCCATCAAGGCGACGTCTCTTCCCGGGACGTCCATGCTTATTTCAGCAGGACAATGCCAGACCACATTCTGCACGGGCTACAACAGCGTGGCTTTGTAGACACAGAGTGCGTGTGCTTGACTGGCCTGCTGCCAGTCCAGCTCTATCTCCTATTGAAAATGTATGGCACATGATGAAGAGGAGAATCAGACAACGGAGACCACGGACTGTTGAGCAGCTGAAGTCTTATATCAAGCAAGAATGGACAAAATTTCCAATTGCAAATCTACTACAATTATTATCCTCAGTTCCAAAACAATTAAAAAGTGTTATTAAAAGGAAAGGTGATGTAACACAATGGTACACATGCCTCTGTACCAACTTTTGTTGAGTGTGTTGCAGCCATCAAATTCTAAATTTGTGTATGTTTACAAAATACAATTAAGTTGGTCAGTAAAACTATTGAAAATCTTTTCTTTGTACTTTTGTCAGTTAAATAAAGGTTCATGTGAATTAACATATCACAGATATTTGTTTTTATTGCATTTTGGAAAATATCCCAACTTTTCTGGAAAGGGGGTTTGTACATCAGAAAGAGGAAGTCATATTTTAAAAGGTAAGGTGACAAAACCATTGCTGATAAGAAAAACCAAAGACAACATAAAAACCAAAGAGAGGCCATAGAGCAAAAATTACTGGAAGTTAGAGCATTGGGCAGCTTTCAAAAACCAACAGAATGCATCTAAAATAATTAAGAAGGAAAATAGTCATAGTCATACTTTATTGATCCCAGGGGAAATTGGTTTTCATTACAGTTGCACCATAATAATAAATAGTAATAGAACCATAAATAGTTAAATAGTAATATGTAATTTATGCCAGTAAATTATGAAATAAGTCCAGGATCAGCCTATTGGCTCAGGGAGTCTGACCCTCCAAGGGAGGAGTTGTAAAGTTTGATGGCCACAGGCAGGAATGACTTCCTATGACGCTCTGTGCTGCATCTCGGTGGAATGAGTCTCTGGCTGAATGTACTCCTGTGCCCACCCAGTACATTATGTAGAGGATGGGAAACATTGACTAAGATGGCATGCAACTTAGACAGCATTCTCTTTTCAGACACCACCGTGAGAGAGTCCAGTTCCATCCCCACAATATCACTGGCCTTACGGATGAGTTTGTTGATTCTGTTGGTGTCTGCTACCCTCAGCCTGCTGCCCCAGCACACAACAGCAAACATGATAGCACTGGCCACCACTGATACGTAGAACATCCTCAGCATCGTCTGGCAGATGTTAAAGGACCTCAGTCTCCTCAGGAATAGAGACGGCTCTGACCCTTCTTGTAGACAGCCTCAGTGTTCTTTAACCAGTCCAGTTTATTGTCAATTTGTATCCCCAGGTATTTGTAATCCTCCACCATGTCCACACTGACCCCCTGGATGGAAACAGGGGTCACCGGTACCTTAGCTCTCCTCAGGTCTACCACCAGCTCCTTAGTCTTTTTCACATTAAGCTGCAGATAATTCTGCTCACACCATGTGACAAAGTTTCCTACCGTAGCCCTGTACTCAGCCTCATCTCCCTTGCTGATGCATCCAACTATGGCAGAGTCATCCGAAAACTTCTGAAGATGACAAGACTCTGTGCAGTAGTTGAAGTCTGAGGTGTAAATGAGAAAGGGAGACAAGACAGTCCCCCGTGGAGCCCCAGTGCTGCTGATCACTCTGTCGGGGACACAGTGTTGCAAGCACATGTACTGTGGTCTGCCAGTCAGGTAATCAAGAATCCATGACCCCAGGGAAGCATCCACCTGCATCGCTGTCAGCTTCTCCCGCAGCAGAGCAGGGCGGATGGTGTTGAACACACTGGAGAAGTCAAAAAACATGACCCTCACAGTGCTCGCTGGCTTGTCCAGGTGGGCGTAGACACGGTTCAGCAGGTGGACGATGGCATCCTCAACTCCTTGTCGGGGCTGGTAGGCGAACTGGAGGGGATCTAAGCGTGGCCTGACCATAGGCCAGAGCAGCTCCAGAACAAGTCTCTCCAGGGTCTTCATGATGTGGGAGGTCAATGCCACCGGTCTGTAGTCATTGAGGCCGCTGGGGCGTGGCGTCTTCGGCACAGGGATGAGGCAGGACATCTTCCACAGTACAGGAACCCTCCGGAGCCTCAGGCTCAGGTTGAATACATGGCAAAGTACTCCACATAGCTGAGGGGCATAGGTTTTGAGCACCCTGGTCCTGACACCATCCGGTCCTTCAGCCTTGCTTGGGTTGAGACGTTTCAGCTGTCTTCTCACCTGTTCAGTCGTGAAGCCCACCGTGGTGGTTTTGTGTGGGAAAGTGATATAGTCATGAGAGCAGGGTGGGGGACTGTGAGGAGGGGTAGGAGGGGAGAGTGGAATATGTGTTGGTTGGGAGCCGAGAACAGATGGCTCATGTGGGGGATGGGCAGGGGTCACAATGTCAAATGTTAAAGAACAGGTTAAGTTCATTGGCCCTGTCCCCACTGCCTTCAGCTCCTCTGTTGTTAGTTTGCCGGAACCCAGTGATGGTCCTCATCCCCCTCCAGACCTCTCTCATGTTGTTCTGCTGGAGTTTCCACTCAAGCTTCCTCCTGTACCTGTCTTTAGGCCTCCCTGATCCTGGCTTTCAGGTCCCTCTGTATTGCCCTCAGCTCCTACCTATTTCCACTTCTAAACACTCTCTTTTTAGCGTTCAGGATGTCCTTAATGTCCTTTGTCACCCATGGCTTGTTATTTGAATAACAAAGGATAGTTCTCGTCAGAACATTGCAGATGGATTGCATAGGTGAGCTAGCCAGTAATATTAAAGAGGATACCAAATTTTTCTTCAGGTATTTCTTCTCTTCTTCATGTGCCTTGTGAGTTACACACATGGGCGAACATGGCTCTCCACCTTGAATGATCCCTCGCAGCATCAGTGATATCTCGCACACTTAGATCTGTTAGTCCTTTCACAGTGTCCATATATTTTCTTCTTTGCCTTCCTCTACCGTGTTTCCCAGGCACATGGACTTGTAATGTGAGGCATTCTATTTCTGATGACATGGCCCAGGAATTCAAATTTCCTCTTATTTAATGTTCTCATGAAATATCTTTTTGTATGGGCACGTTGGAGTACTGACTCATTAGTTACCCTGTATGATATTTTCAGCATTCTTCTAAGAAACCACATTTCTGTTGCTTCTAAGTTTCTTTGGAGTTCTGGTGTAAATGTCCATGTTTCGGAAGCATACTGCAAGATTGACCGGATGTAACATTTTAGTAGCCTAAGTCTTGTTGTCATAGAAATGTGTCTGTTGGTAAAAATAGGTTTCATTTTTTGGAAGTTGGTTTTGGCAATGGCAATTCTTTTTGTCTCTACTTTACTTCTACCATCTTGTGATATAAAACTACCAAGGTAATTAAAGCTGGTCTTTTGTTCAATCTCTTTGTTTCCTATGTACAATTGGCAGTTGGGAGTATCCTGCTGTTTTGATATTACCATACAGTTTGTTTTTTTACAGTTGATGGTTAGACCAGAATCTGCACTTCTTTGGATTACTTTGTCTAGGAGGACATGTAGGTTTTCTGCAGCACTTGCTATTAAGGAGGTATCGTCTGCATATCTTATATTGTTGATGTTAATTAACACCTCCAATTTTATCCCATCTAGGTCTTCTATTTCTCTGAGAATCATTTCACTATAGGTATTAAATAATTCTGTTGAGGCAACACATCCCTGTCTAACTCCTCGTTGAATTTTAGTCCAACTGCCTATATTACCATCAATTTTCACTACCGCTGTTTGATTCCAATATAAATTTTGAAGCAGTTGTTAGTCCTTTCAGGTACATGTAGTGTAAAAGAGAGGCAGAAGTGGATATCGGACCACTGAAAAATGATGCTGGAGAGGTATTAATGGGGTGTGGGTGCAAGGTGATGGCAGATAAACCGAATAAGTATTGTACATCACTCTTATCTGTGGAAGACGTTGGCAGGAATATGGAAGTCCCAGATGCCAGTGGTCAGAAAGTGTAGTTACTTTGCTCGGGAGAAGGTTCTCAGGAAACAGAGATGGCCTGAAGGTCAATAGATCACCTGGACCAGATGGTGTACAGCCCAGAGATCTGAAAGAGGTGGCTGAAGAGATGTGGAGGCATTAGCAATGATTTTTCAAGAATCGTTAAGGAAATTATATCCTAAGAAGTTTTTTCCTTCACTACTCCCCCTCTCCCAGTTTCACCTATCACCTACCACTTCTTCAACCGCTCTTACCCCCACGCTTCTTCTTCTGACATCTCACCTTTTTTTTTCCCAGTCCTGATGAAGGGACTTGGCCCGAAACATTGACTGCTCACTATTTCCCATATATGCTGCCTGGCCTCCTTGGTTCCTCCAGTGTTTTGTGTATGTGTTGCTTGGATTTCCAGCATCCACGGATCTTCTCCCGTCCTTGATAAAAACAAAAGCGGGGTCATATAATATAGCAAGAATATTGTGGGAAGTTAGAGGATTGGGAAGGTTTTACATACCCAACAAGAGACAACTTAAAAAAAACACACAGGAGAGACAAGATGAAAAATTAAGGTATGTGTACCAATAATATCAAGTATCCAAAGTTTTTCAGATATATAAAGAGTAAAAGAGAGGCAAGAGCTGATATTGAACCTCTGGAAGATGATGCTGGTGAGTTAGTAATAAAGCAAAGAAACAGCGACTGAATGTAATAAGTATTTTCTGTCAATCTTCACTGTGTAAGACACTAGCAGTATAAGACCATAAGACATAGGAGCAGAATTAGGCCATTCAGCCCCATCAAGTCTGCTCTGCCATTCTATCATGTCTGATCCCTGTTCTCACTCAGCCCCATGCACCTGCCTGCTCGGTATATCCTGTAATGCCCTGACTGATCAGCAAACTATTAGCTTCTGCCTTAAATGTACCCACAGACTTGGCCCCATCGTCGTATGTGTCAGAGAATTCCACAGATTCACTGCTCTCTGACTGAATGAAATCCTCCTTAACTACTCTAAAAGTTTGCTCCTCCGTTTTGAGGATTTAACACCACCCCCACCCGCATTTACTAAACATAGCTCAGTGCAGGAGTACAGGCCCAAGGCTGGCAAACGCTCCGCGTATCTTAACCCCTTCATTCCTGGAATAATCTTCGTACAGGCCCAAGGCTGGCAAACGCTCCGCGTATCTTAACCCCTTCATTCCTGGAATAATCTTCGTATGGGCCCAAGGCTGGCAAACGCTCCGCGTATCTTAACCCCTTCATTCCTGGAATAATCTTCGTACAGGCCCAAGGCTGGCAAACGCTCTGCGTATCTTAACCCCTTCATTCCTGGAATAATCTTCTTGAACATCCTCGGGACTCTCTCCAATGACAACACACCTTTTCTGAGATACAGGTCCCAAATACTCTCGGTGCGGCCTAAGTAGTGTCTTATAAAGTGCCAGCATTATCTTCTTGCTCATATATTCTGCTTCAGTTTAAATGCCAGCATTGCATTTGCCGCCGTTACCACAGGCTCAACCTGCATTGAACCTTCTGGAACTCTTGCCCAAGGCCTCATATTTCCTTCTGCACTTCTGTTGTTTGAACCTTCTCCCCAATCAGATAATAGTTCACTATTGTTCCCTTTGCCAAAATGCATTATCGTACATTTCCCAATATTGTAATCCATCTGCCAATTTTTTGCCCATTCTTCACATGTGTCTGTGTCCTGCTGCAATCGCATTCCTTCCTCAGCACTACCGACGCCTCCACCTATCTCTGTATCATCCGCAAATCTTGCCACAAATCCATCAGATCCATTATCCACATCACCGACAAACAATGTGAAAAGTAGCAGACCGAATACTGACCCCTGAAGACCACTAGTCACTGCCAGCCAACCGGAAAAGGCTCCTTTTATTCCCACTCGCTGCCTCTTGACTGTCAGCCATTCCTCTATCCATGCCAGTATTTCTTCTGATTATTATCCTGTTAAGTAGTCTCATGTGTGACACCTTATCAGATGCCTTCTGAAAATCCAAATAAATGATATCCACTGTCTCTCATTTGTCCATCCTGCTTATGACTTCCTCGAAGAACTCTAACAGATTTGTCGGGCAGGATTTCCCTGTACAGACGCTATGCTGGCTTTGGCTTATTTTATCATTAGTCTCCTAGTACCCCGAAACCTCATCTGTTATAATAGACTCCAACGTTTTCCCAGGCACTGATGTTCGGCTAACTGGACAATAATTTGCTCTCTTCTGCCTTCCTCCCTTCTCAAAGAGTGGATTGACATTTGCAATCTTCCTGTCCTCTGGGACCATGCCAGAGTCAAGTGATTCTTGACAGGTCATGACCAATGCATCTGTTATCTCTTCAGCAACCTCTCTCAGGACTCTGGGATGTAGTCCATCTGATCCAGGCGACTTATCTACTTTAAGAACCTGAGTTTGCCCAGCTCATTTTCCTTTGTAATAGCAATGGCACTCACTCCTGCTTCTGACACTCATGCATCTCAGGCACACTGCCAGTGTCTTCCACAGAGAAGATGGATGCAAAGTACCTATCAAGTTCATCTACCATCTCTTCCCCATTTCTACCTCATGAGCATCATTTTCCAGTTGTCCAATATCAACTCTCGCCTCCCTTTCGCATTTTTATAATGGTTTATATTATTGTCTAGTTTGCCCTCATATTTCACCTTTCCCCTTCATATAGCTTTTTTTTTGCCTGTTGTTGGATTTTAAAAGATACCCAATTATCTAACTTCCTACTTACTTTTGCTACCTTATATGCACTTTCCTTGGTTTTTGTACAGTCCTTAACTTACGACCATAAGATATAGGAGCAGAATTAGGCCATTTGGCCCATCGAAGCTGCTTTGCCATTTGATCATGACTGATCCCTTCCCAACTCAGCCTCAATCTCCTGCCTTCTCCCCATAACCCCTCATGCCCTGACTAATCAAGGATCTATCAAGCTCTGCCTTAAATATACCCGATGACTTGGCCTCCACTCCCATCTGCGGCGATGAATTCCACAGATTCACCAACCTCTGGCAAAAGAAATTCCTCCTCAGCTCCGTTCTAAATGGGTGCCCCTCGTTTCCATGGGTGCCACCTGGCCTGCTGAGTTCCTCCAGCACTCCGTGCATGCAGCTGAATTTGAGAGCTGGAATATTCATTATCATTGCCTAACATGGCACTCTTCAGTCTTTCAGTCTTTATCTTCCTTCATCAGCCACGGTAGCCTAGCCTTGCTCTACCTGCTGAACCGTGTCTACACCCACCTGGACAAGCCAGCGAGCACTGTGAGGGTCATGTTTTTTGACTTCTCCAGTGCGTTCAACACCATCCGCCCTGCTCTGCTGGGGGAGAAGCTGACAGTGATACAGATGGATGCCTCCCTGGGGTCAGGGATTCTTGATTACCTGACTGGCAGACCACAGTACGTCAGACCACAGTACGTGTGCTTGCAACACTGTGTGTCCGACAGAGTGATCAGCAGCACTGGGGCTCCACAGGGGACTATCTCGTCTCCCTTTCTCTTCAACATTTACACCTCGGACTTCAACTACTGCACAGAGTCTTGTCATCTTCAGAAGTTTTCGGATGACTCTGCCATAGTTGGATGCATCAGCAAGGGAGATGAGGCTGAGTACAGGGCTACGGTAGGAAACTTTGTCACATGGTGTGAGCAGAATTATCTGCAGCTTAATGTGAAAAAGACTAAGGAGCTGGTGGTAGACCTGAGGAGAGCTAAGGTACCGGTGACCCCTGTGTCCATCCAGGGGGTCAGTGTGGAAATGGTGGGGGATTAAAAATACCTGGGGACATGACCCTCACAGTGCTCGTTGGCTTGTCCAGGTGGGTGTAGACATGGTTCAGCAGGTAGACGATGGCATCCTCAACTCCTAGTCGAGGCTAGTAGTGAACTGGAGAGGATCTAAGTGTGGCCTGACCATAGGCCGGAGCAGCTCCAGAACATGTCTCTGCAGGGTCTTCATGATGTGGGAGGTCAATGCCACCGGTCTGTAATCATTGAGGCCGCTGGGGCATGGCGTCTTCGGCACAGGGACGAGACAGGACATCTTCCACAGTACAGGAACCCTCCGGAGCCTCAGGCTCATGTTGAATACATGGCAAAGTACTCCACATAGCTGAGAGGCACAGGCTTTGAGCACCCTGGTACTGACACCATCCGGTCCTGCAGCCTTGCTTGGGTTGAGACGTTTCAGCTGTCTTCTCACCTGTTCAGTTGTGAAGCCCGCTGTGGTGGTTTTTTGTGGGGGTGGGGTATGGTCATGACAGCAGGGTGGGGGACTGTGAGGAGGGGTAGGAGGGGAGAGTGGAATATGTGTTGGTTGGGGGCCGAGAACAGATGGCTCATGTGGGGGATGGGCAGGGGTCACAATGTCAAATCCGTTAAAGAATAGGATAAGTTCGTTGGCCCTGTCCACACTGCCTTCAGCTCCTCTGTTGCTAGTTTGCCGAAACCTAGTAAAAGGCATTCAAAAGGACATATGGTGCATTGGCCTTTATCAATCGCGGAATTGAATTTAGGAGCCAAGAGGTAATGTTGCAGCTATATAGGACCCTGGTCAGACCCCACTTGGAGTACTGTGCTCAGTCCTGGTTGCCTCACTACAGGAAGGATGTGGAAACTATAGAAAGGGTGCAGAGGAGATTTACAAGGATGTTGCCTGGATTGGGGAGCATGCCTTATGAGAATAGGTTCAGTGAACTTGGCCTTTTCTCCTTGGAGCGACGGAGGAGAGGTTACAGCGGGACTTTGATAGGATGCAAAACTTGTCTGAGAAGTGACAGATGGAGTTCAAGCTGGAGGATGAGAGGTGACCTGATAGGGTGTACAAGATGATGAGAGGCATTGATTTTGTAGATAGTCAGAGGCTTTTCCGAGGGCTGAAATGGCTACCACAAGAATACACAGGTTTAAGGTCCTGGGGAGTACAGAGGAGATGTCATGGGTAAATTTTTTACTCAGAGGGCAGTGAGTGCATGGAATAGGCTGCCGGCAATGGTGGTGGAGGCGGATATGATAGGGTCTTTTAAGAGATTTTTGGATAGGTACATGGAGCTTAGAGAGATAGAGGGCTATGGGTAACCCTAGTAATTTCTAAGGTAGGGACATGTTTGACAGAACTTTGTGGGCAGAAGGGCTTGTATTGTGTTTTATGTTTCTATGAACATATATTTTGTGTCAGTAACAGATTTGGAAATGTTGGATTTGGTCTCTCAGTCAAATAGTTGACACAGTTTGGGAACAACTGGGTTCGAAGCACCGGTCCCTACAACACCGACTGGGACATCCTGCAGGCCTGGGGAGGGCCTGGTTATTCCTTGTATTTAAACACACAGAGACCAGGAAGGCCACTCGGCCCCTCCACACCGTCCTGTCGTTCAATAAGACCCCGGGTCCCCAACACTACTCCCATCCCCACTTTTCCCGGACCATTGGCCCCGCTTGCAGGGCAACAGTCTGCCGGTGTTTGCCCCCCAATGTGGTGAATCGCCACCACCGTGGGCTCAGACATTTCCACAGATGAGCCCCTCCTGTCCCCACCGGGACAAACATCCTGTCCGCCCCCTCTCTCACCGTCTTCATCCTCTCCCTCCCCGGGGAACCGGCATCAAACCGACGGGCCGAGCGGTCTCCTCCTACCTCTCAGCGATACATCAGACTCCGGCCGCAGGAGACGCTTCACAAACGCCCCAACTTCCCTCGGAGGGAAATGGAAATAAATCAGAAAGCGGGCATTTACTTTGGGATTTGTCCCGCTTGCAGGAGACGGGGTAACGCCCTCTCGGCTGGTCCGCCTCCACTATTGGGTGTAATCAATGATTGACATCCCATCGCACCAATGGGAATAGCGCAGCTTTGCAATCAATTCAATAATTCCTCTGTTGACTGTTCGGGGGGGGGGCGTGGCTCGTGCTGAGTAGCTTAGCCGTTAAACCGAAAAAGCTCGAGCACAGCAGCGCGTGTGTGACGTAAGGCACTGTGCTCGTGACAGCAGATGCAGATACGGGGAGACCATGGGTGACGTCAGGCGCGTGGGGGAGCTGATGTGTGACGTCAGGTGAGGGGGAGCGCTTCAATTTTAAAACACCTTTTGTTGGGTCCGATCTGGAAAAAAAAAATTAAATTCGGGTTTCATCGGGACCGGATCCGGTGTTGTGAGATGTGTCCGGCTGTGCCGTGTTGTTGGTGGAGTGGGCAGCGGGGTGTTTGTCTCCGGGCTCTCCTCAGCCCCGGTTTTCACTTTGCGACCAAGCCCGGGCCGTGGATCAATTCCTTGTGGTTCTGCAGGGGGTTTGGGGCGAAGGGACAGTCTGTCTGTCTGTCTGTCTGTCTGTGTGGGTCGGGGTTATGAGTGGGTCCCGGGACACATTAACTTGTAAACACCGGACCATCTGGTGAATTGGATCAGACAGCTTCGCTCGCCTGTCTTTCAGGAAACAACAATTCTCTCTTCATATTAATGACTGTCTAAACTTGCTGTGAACAAGATTCTGTGTTACAAGATTGTGAGTTACAGAGTCTAGGACAGCTGTCACCGTCATGGGCTGCGAATGCAGACAGGGATTGGGGTCACTGAGCTGTGCATCAGAGAAGGACACGGGTTTGTACAGCCTCCTGTGGGGTAGAAATGTCCACACGGTGATTCGAATCTGCTGGCACATCGGGAGTCTGAAAGGGAAAGGGAATAGGGAAGGGGCTGAGCAGAGAGTTTTAACAGGGGTGGAGGGGTACAGGAGCTGTCTGATAGATCGTTTTAATTGTTTTTATAATCTGACAGATGGTGACTGAGGACGAAGCTTGTTGACGGAGGATACCCGGAGGCGAGCAGCTCAGACACGGGATCAGGAATTGAATTGAATTGACTTTATTTCTTACATCCATCAGGAGTAAAAATCTTTACATTACGTCTCCATCTAAATGTGCAACGTGCAATCATAGTAATTTACAATAGTTTATAATAAATAAAACAGACAATGTAATATAGAGTACACTCAAATCAGTGTGAGTTCATCAGTCTGACGGCCTGGTGGAAGAAGCTGTCCCGGAGCCTGTTGGTCCTGGCTTTTATGTTGCGGTACCGCTTCCCGTATGGTATCAGGAGAGTGACAGTGATGTGATTTCCTGTGTCACGGGTACAGACAGTCATCTCAAGTGAGGAGTTTGTGTGGAGATGCAGCTTCCCTGGAGATGGAGGAAAGAGGACACTTTGTAATGTTGTGAAGGGACCTGTCTCCACCACCACCTCGGGCAGTGTGTTCCAGATTTCAGCTACCCTCTGAGTGAAACATCACTTCCTCAGATCCCTCTAAACCTCTTCGTCCTCTGTTTAAATCTGTGCCCTCTGATTTGTGACACCTCTGTCCCAGGATCGTGGCCGACATGGGTATCAGTGAGGCCTTTGACAAGGTTCAACATGGTAAGTTGCTGTGGAAAGTTAGATCACATGGGATCCAGGGAGAGCTGGCTAACTGGATGCACAGTTGTCTTGATGGTAGGAAGCAGAGAGTGATGGTGGGAGGCTGTTTATTGGACTCAAGGCCCGGCCCAGTGGAGTTCCCAGGGTTACACCCCATTGCTATCATTATTCATTGATACTTAATTTTATTTGCATTTACACAGTTTTTTGAATTCTATGCTCTACTTGATCTTTCACTGATCCTGTTACTATTCTATAGATTTGCTAAGTGTTCCTGTTGGATAAATGACCTCAGGGTTGTTTGTGGTGACATATGTACTCATAATAAAATTCGCTTTGAACTTTGAACATTGCTACTTGTCATCTAAATCAATAATTTGTTTGAGAACTACAGGGTATGGATAGTAGGTTTGCAGCAAGTAAATTCAAACAAGTACCTTTTCTGAAAGATATTAAGTATAAACTCTCTGCTCTGTTTCCCTCTCCGCACTCGACCATCCCCTCCCCTTATTGCCTCCCTCTCTGCCCCGTCCGCCCTCTCACCCCCACATTAGAGATAAGTTCAGTGTCGGCATTGACTAGAAGGGCCAAAGGGCCTGTTTCAGTGCAGCTAGGCTCTGTGACTCTAATAATATTCTGATTTGTAATTTCCACAGTCACTGCTTTGCTGCCAATGGCTGAACCCAGAAATTTACACAAACAAGAATTGAAAGACTCTTAGCTGGCTACAGAAAGCGTTTACAAGCTGTGATATTTGCTAAAGGGTGTGTTACTAAGTGCTGACCATGCAGGGTGCCCAAACATTTGCTTAGGGCCCTTTTCCTTTTTTGTTATTTTCAAACTGTAAAAGATGGAAATAAAAAAGTAATCTTGCATAAGATATTAAAGAAATGTGTCATATTTAACTTCATGCCTTTTGGAAATCAGGTCATCTTTTACTCACTTAGCTATTCACAGCAACAGAAATTTTGACCAGGGGTGCCCAAACTTTTGCACGCCACTGTATATATCCTGTGCTTTCCGAATTGCTGCCAGAAATTACTGCCATTGCTGCTCTGTTTTCATCCTTGCCCATGTTCTTTTCAAATCAATTTTGACCAATTTTTCTTTCATGCCTCTCTAATTCTCTTTATTTCACATCTGACTTTAGCTTCTCCTTCTCTAATGTCAGGGTGAATTTGAGCGTATTAAAATCACTTGCCCCTAAGGTTTCTTTGAACTTAAGTGACCTAATTAATTCCGGTTCATTACAACACCCAATCCAGAATAGCTGATCCCCAAGTGGTCTCAACCATGAACTGCTCTAAAAAAGCATCTTGTAGGCATTCTAGGAATTCCTCCTCTTGAGACCAACACCATCCTAATTTTCCTAATCACCTGCATGACAATCCCCCATGACTATTGTAACATTGCCCTTTTGGCACACATTTTCTAACTTCCATTGTAACTTGTGGACCACATACTTACTACTGTTTGGAGGTCTCTGTACAATTCCCATCAGGGATTTTTTTTTTTTTTTTTACATGTGCTGTTCCTTAATTCTACCCACAGATTCCACACATTCCAACCTTATGCCAACTCTTTCTACTGATTCTATTTACTATTTTACCAACACAGCCACACATCCCACCACCAGCTTGTTCTTTCAAGAAGCATGTAAGTATCTGGGAAACAAGTGGACCTGCAGATGCTAGAAATCTAGAGAACTATACACAAAGTGCTGAAGGATCTCAGCATGTCAGGCAGCATCCACGGATGGGAATCAACATTTCCAGCCAAGACCCTTCATCGGGACTCTTGACACCCACGTAGCTGGAATATCAACAAGCAAAGAAAATAGAACGTAGTGCGAAATAGGGAGAACCTCTGTCAAAATTTAGTTCAAGGCTTGAAAAAATCTGCCAAACAGAGCTCAATAGTTAACAAATACAACGAAGGCAATAAACACTTTCATCAATACCAACATTGACTTTTTTTATATAAAAATATCCTTTGTACCATTTCAATCAGTAAAATTAACAAAGATACAGAACTGAAATGACAGCTTTAGAAAAGACTATTTACACTCAGACTCAGTTAGATTAACACTACCTTGGACAGGAGGAGGAAGGGGAATAACACATAAAACTTCTAAGTATATATTTTCATCAAAAATGAACAGTATTCATTGCTCCATGTGTGTATATGCAATCGTGGTAAGAAATACAGACCAGAAAACTTAAATGAGAGGCTAACTCAGAAATGAATCATCACTATGGAAGAAAACATTAACCAGTGGAATGAGTATGACCCTCCATGGGAGACATCCCAATGATCTGAGCAGACGAGATGGTGACAAGGAAGCATCGAACACCTGACTGAGAGTTGGATCCCTCTTCCCAGAAACAGAGGGGTTCTTTGCAGAAATATAGGACAAGGTGGTCAACAATATGAAAAAAAATCGAAAATACATGAAATACAAACAAACAAGGCAATAAATACAGAAAATGCCAAGAGAAACCAGACACTATCCAACACATTCCAGGATCCTGCAGCAGTTTAACTCAATCTGATTACTTATGCAGGTACAATCAAGTGGCAAATATATTTCACCAAAATCTTGCTTTAACATACAAACTCATGAATGACCACCGTAACTTCATTAAGGCACTATAAATTCAGGCCTGATCCAGATAGGGACAGTATCTCACAATTTACATGATAAGCAATACATTATTACAGATAGGATAATCTAAAATAACCATCCAGATATATTATTACTGGAACAACTCCCTCAATAGATAAAATCATCCCAACACATACATGTTCCTCGACCAGTGCATCACCTCACAACAGGCATTGTTTGTGTCATTAGACAAATTATTTTCTTTGCCAATTAGCTTCTAAATGTTGCTACTCTGTCATTTGTTGCCACGCCTGGCTGCTGATTCCCTTCTCCTCATCATACATTATTAACCTGACATTGATCCAAAGCCCCAAACTCTGCCCTGTGCAGACCCGCCTCTGGTTTCTGCCCCTGCTTCATTAAACATCCAACTGATGGTTTCCCGTTCTGATTTCAGTCTTTGGAGGTCAGGAGTTGTGTTTGCAAGCAATCCTTTAGAAGCAGGGAAAATAACCCATAATGTGGAAATGAGCCCTGAATAAGGAGGTTAACTCCCAATGTCATTCTTCCTCAGCCCAGAGATTTCAGAGGCGAAGAACATCTCAGACAGAACTGCAGTCAGCTCGACTTCTTCAATTTGCAGAGAATTCAAGGGAAACCTCTTCACCCACAGAGTGGTGACTGTTTTGGAACCCATCAGCACAGGGGGAGCAAGAGATGAACAACAGGGGAGGATTTAAAAGGACTGGCATGGAACAGAATCACTGGCAGGGTCCAGCCAGCCTGAGTTGACTCTCTACTGTATACTAGGTGTGTTATAAATTCACTAAGTACTGGAGACAGAGTTCAAAATAGAACTGATTTATTTGTCTCAGATCCAGAATATTAAACTCCAGTCCTATTAAAGGTGAACATGCAGCAGAAGAAATTCCTCCCATGCCCAGCGACCAGGGTGCAGAACTGGGTGTGGTGAGCAGCAGCAATAATTGCAGAGTTCAGCACCGACAGTCACTCTCAAAATTGTTTTCAGCAACGGTGATGGACAAATATCCAGCATGCAGCTTATTGAAACTTTCTCCCCGGTGTGAACCCAGTAGTGTGTCACAAGTGTAACACCCTGCAAGGTTTCACTGCTAATGTAATGGCCTCTCTGTAATATTTCACATCTGAGGTAATGGTTTTTCTGTAGCAGCAATGTTTAGGTTATGACTAGAGATAACAGGGTTTTGGAATGCGGCACTATCCAATGACAGAGATGTTGTTCTTTCTTGTGAGTGTGGAAGAGAGATTTTCATGGTATTTTGCTGGGGAGAGATGAGAAGACACGAATGGAGAGAGTGGGCCCTTTTTTTTTTGTTTACTTCACTAACCCTGTAGTCAAAGAAAGAATTATAAAGCTGAATCGTTTAATCACATATTGTGTAGCATTTGTTATTTCGGAGTACTGATTTGTAACAGGGGACACATCATGCAGCATCCACCCAAACAAGATTTCTTAAGCTTGGCCGAGCTGGGTGGCTATTTCCCCCTATATTAAGCTGCCAGCTGAAGGTTAGATAACTGAATGAATCCTTTCCCACATTCACAGCAGGTGTACAGCCTCCCCTCAGTGTGAACAATGATGCACATTTGGTTGGTTTGGCGGAGAGCATCTCTTCCCAGAGTCTAAACAGGAGATTGGCCTCTACCTAGTGTGAACTCGCTGGTGTCTCTGTAGTTGAGATGACTGAGTGAATCCCTCTCAGAGTCTGAGCAGGTGAAAGGCTTTTCTGCAGTGTGAACTCGCTGATGTACCTTCAGTTGAGATGACCGAGTGAATCCCTTTCCACAGTCTGAGCAGGTGAACGGCCTCTCCCCAGTGTGAACTGACTGGTGTGCTTGTAAGATAGCGAACCGTGTGAATCCCTTCCCACAGTCTGAGCAAGTGAATGGCCTCTCCCCAGTGTGAACTCGCTGATGTACCTCCAGATTGGATGACCTAATGAATCCCTTCCCACAGACTGAGCAGGTGAATGGCCTGTCCCCTGTGTGAACTCGCTCATGTACCTTCAGTTGTGATGACAAAGTGAATTCCTTTCCACAGTCTGAGCAGGTGAATGGCCTCTCTCCAGTGTGAACTCGCTGATGTACCTTCAGAATAGATGACCTAATGAATCCCTTCCCACAGACTGAGCAGGTAAATGGCCTCTCCCCTGTGTGAGCTCTCTGATGTACCTTATGTTGAGATGATTCAGTGAATCCCTTCCCACAATCTGAGCAGGTGAATGGCCACTCTCCGGTGTGAATTGACTGGTGTCTCAGTAGTTGAGGTGAGAAAGTGAATTCCTTCCCACAGACTGAGCAGGTGAATGGCCACTCTCCGGTGTGAACTGACTGGTGTCTCAGTAATCGAGATGAGAAAGTGAATCCCTTCCCACAGTCTGAGCAGGTGAACGGCCTCTCCCCAGTGTGAACTGACTGATGCACCTTCAGTTGGGATGAGCAAGAGAATCCCTTCCCACAGTCCGAGCAGGTGAGTGGCTTCTCTCCAGTGTGAACTCTCTGATGTACCTGCAGATTAAATGACTAAGTGAATCCCTTCCCACAGTATGAGCAGGTGAACGGCCTCTCTGCAGTGTGATCTCGCTGGTGAGCCATGAGGCCAGATGACCGAGTGAATCTTTCACCACGAATTCAGCTGATAACCAACCTCTGCCCAGTATGAACTGACTGGTGTGTCCACAGGTGGGAAGACCGACTGAATCCCTTCTCACCCACAGAACAGATTAATGGCCTTGCCCTGTGTGAACTGCTGATGTACCTTCAGTTGAGATGATCGAGTGAATCCATTCCCAATGTCTGAACAGATGAATAGCCTCTCCCCTTTGTAAAATTATGGGCAAGTCAGTAGGTCAGATGATCGAGTGAATCCCTTGGTCCACTTCTTAAATGTCTGGACAGAGACAGCAAAACTTGTGTGTTGTGTTCTGGATTACCGTAGACAAATTCCTTGTCACTTTTAACCTGTAAAAAGATTTACAAAATCCATCAATGGGTGTTGGACAACATTTCAGATGAGATCACTTGAGTTGTCAAGGTGTGATCTGACATCACACTGTTACAGTGAAGTTCAACCTAAGTTGGAGAGAGAAATCATCTTCTGAGTGGGCACAGAACTGGTATCTGGAATGACCATCAAATTCTCTGATGCTCTTCCTGTCTGTATAAGAATGGAGCATTTCTGCCATCTCCAATCTGTGTCCTGGCTCACCTTGACTCTCTCCATTGGTATTATTCCATGTTCCTGCTGGCTGCATGGGTGCCTGGCCCCACAGTAACTGAAACAATCAAATGCAAATTAGCCGGCAATGCAGTCCACGCATCCACCACTCTCTGTGTAAAAAAACTTACCCCTGACATCCCCTCGGTATCTATTTCCAAGCACCTTAAAACTATGCCCCTCGTATTAGCAATTTCAGCCCTGGGAATAAAACCTCTGGCTGTCCACACGAACAATGCCCCTCATCATCTTATACACCTAAAAAAGGCTCTAAACATAAACAAGGAAATTATACATTGAAGATTTGTTAGCAGTATACAAAATTATGAGGGTATAGATAGGGTTAATGCAAGCAGCTCTTTCCACTGAGGTTGGGTGAGATGACAACCAAGTTCATTGGTAAGTGGAGAAGGTGAAAATTTAAGGGGAACGTTTGGAAAAGCTCTTTACTGAAATGGTCAAGAGAGTGTGGAATGAGATGCCAGCACAAGTGGTGAATATAAGCTCGGTTTCACCATTTAAGATACGTTTGGATGGGAGCCTAGATGGTAGGGGTATGGAGGGCGATGGTCCCGGTGCAGGTAGTTGCATTAGACAGCTTAAATGTTTTTCAGCATTGACTAACAGTCTGAGGCATTTAGAGGAACAAAATATCCAGGGCATCAATATCTCTTGAAAACCAAGGTTCCCTGCGCCAGTTACCTTTCAATTTTTAATTTGGCAGGCCCATACAAACTCTACACCCTCAAACTTTCACTTCTGAAGTCCTCCCAAATACCAAGTACTCTTTTGCCAAAAAACATCCTGTCCCAAACCACACTTGTCAGATCCTTTGATACCACCAAAATCGACCTTTCTCCAATTCAGAATCTCAACACATTCATCGCACCATGCTCAACCGTTTGATTGCTGACTCTACCTGAGGTCTGAACAACATCTGACTGGTGTCAAGAAAACAAACTCTCCCTCATTGTCACAAGAACAAAGGAGCTGATTGTGGACAACAGGAGAAATGGAGACAGGCTAACCCCTATTGACATCAAGGGATCTGGGGTTGAGAGGGTGAACAGCTTTAAGTTCCTTGGCATAAACATCACCGAGGATCTCACATTGTCTGTACATACCGGCTGTGTTGTGAAAAAAGCACCTCTTTCCCCTCAGACGGTTGAAGAAGTTTGGGATGGGGCCCCAAATCCTGAACTTCCTGCAGGGGCACAATTGAGAGCATCCTGACTGGCTGCATCACTGCCTGGTATGGGAACTGTATTTCCCTTAATCGGAGGAACCTGCAGAGAGTGGTGCAGACAGCCCAGCACATCTGTAGATGTGAACTTTCCACTATTCAGGACATTTACAGAGACAGGTATGTAAAAAGGCCCCAAAGGATATTGGGGACACAATTCACCACAACCAAAAACTGTTCCTGCTGCTACCATCCAGGAAACGGTACCACAGCAAAAGGAGCAACAGGCTCCGGGACATCATCTTCCACCAGGCCATCAGAGTGATTAATTCATGCTGATACAATTGACTGTCCTATGTACAAACTATTTATTATAAGTTATTATAAATTACACATTGCACATTTAAAGGGAGACGTAACATTAAGATTTCTGCACCTCATGTCTATGAAGGATGTATGGAATAAAGTCAATTCAATTCAATTCAATTCACACTCTCCACTATCTGTTCTGTCATTCCGGCTCCCATTCCTCCTACAACTTATTTTAACCACATCACCCCCTCTCCCCACGCGAGCACAAGCAAGCCTTACCACTGGGATATTAGTCCCCTCTTGTTCTGTTCCCCTAACTAACGAATCCCCTATCATGCCTCTGACTTTCCTCTGCCAGGTAATCCCCCAACAGCTTCTAAAGTGGTCCAACTGTTGTTGTGTGGGATAGCAACAAAAGTACTCTGCGATGGCTATTTAAACTCATTCCCCTTCCTGACTCTCACCCAGTATCATGTGTCCTGCACGTTGGGTGTAACTCACCTCTCTTCATGTCGTATCTATAACCCCCTCTGACTGCCAGATGATCCGGAATTCATCCATTTCAATTTCCAACTCCTTAAAGTGCAGGGTTACAAGCTGCAGCTGGATGCACATCTTGTAGCTGAGGGCATCAGGGACACTGAAGGTCTCCCCACCTTCCCACCAATGTCCTCTCTAGTTTGTAATGACCAGTGTGCACATAAATCTTGTACTGTGCATTTTTTTTACCCAGTGACAACACGTGCACAGTGAATTTTATATAGAGAGGTATTCATTTTAACAGCTCGCAATTCTCTGTCGATAAGAACTTTGATATCCTCTGGGTTCGATCAAGTTCACCTGCTCTCTCACACAACCTATGTTAGCAGGCCTGTTACTGGTGATGAAGGAATTTCTTACCAGAGATTTTGCACATTGTCCATGTGGTTTGCTTGCTAAATTATGCTTTAAAAAGCCAGATTTCCAAATATCACTCCACTTCTTCCCACTTGTAAATTCTGCAGAAACTTTTGCATCACCACAATACACACAGGTAACACCAGTTTCTATATTGTACATAAATATTTCCCCTGAATCCTCCTGAGGAATCGAGGATATATAAAAAAAATCATTTTGAACCTATGTAACCTCTGGCTGAAAGAATAATTGGGAGTGAATAGGAATGTTGAACTGAAGTAAACTCTGTTGTCAGCGGTTAGCTAAAACAGCCTCATTACCAGTTCTCTGTGGCTTGCAGAGAGACACACTGAGATCTGATAACATTATACATTGTACTCTCATTAGTTGATAACATCATACATTGTACCCTCGTTTGAGTAAAGGGAGGAGGACTCACTGATAAGGACAGGAATGAACATCTGTCTGTAATTAAGTCAGGGCCTTGCAAAGGGAATAACTGGTAAGTACTGGACAGTACATCCGTCTGTAGCTAGATTAGATTAGATTAGATTTTTTTAGATTAGATTATGAGGACACTCAGTTCTCGTTTAAAAACTTTATTTAGCAAACTCTCTTATCTAAGTAATTAAGTTTTGCACCAACAGACTTGGTGGGCGTACCAGTTCAAATAACGTCTTGCGAGAGTAATGTATGCGGCTTACTATATATAAGTATATGGCTGTAACCCGACTAAGTCAGTCCACTTTTCAGATGGTGGCAGTGCTTACATGCCTTCCCTTTGACAACTGGGTCTCAAACATCCTGCAGGAGAATATGCAATAAACTGTGGAGACAATAAGAAGCTGGTGTCCCAAGTTTTATTCAGATTCAACTTTAACATTTGGTGTCACGAACAGGATCCCAATACAGGGAGTGCCAAGCAGACAGGCTGAGTAAGTGGCTGGACCACTCTGGGGACTGCAGAGACCGACCGGGCGCCCAATAGGTATTTTACCCTTTTGTCGCTCTCCGTTAGTTCCTTTGGAGGTTCCGTCCCTCGCCCAAGGCTGATCTCATACCTTGACGGGATCGGGAAAAAATCTGTCAGGAGACTCGTATAAGGAAGGCAAAATTTTACTGAGTGGACAGGAGGCGGTACCGGGTAAATTTTACTGAGTGGACAGGAGGCGGTACCGGGTAAATTTTACTGAGTGGACAGGAGGCGGTACCGGGTAAATTTTACTGAGTGGACAGGAGGCGGTACCGGGTAAATTTTACTGAGTGGACAGGAGGCGGTACCGGGTAAATTTTACTGAGTGGACAGGAGGCGGTACCGGGTAAATTTTATTGAGTGGACAGGAGGCGGTACCGGGTAAATTTTACTGAGTGGACAGGAGGCGGTACCGGGTAAATTTTACTAAGTGGACAGGAGGCGGTACCGGGTAAATTTTACTGAGTGGACAGGAGGCAGTACCGGGTAAATTTTACTGAGTGGACAGGAGGCGGTACCGGGTAAATTTTACTGAGTGGACAGGAGGCGGTACCGGGTAAATTTTACTGAGTGGACAGGAGGCGGTACCGGGTAAATTTTACTGAGTGGACAGGAGGCGGTACCGGGTAAATTTTACTAAGTGGACAGGAGGCGGTACCGGGTAAATTTTACTGAGTGGACAGGAGGCAGTACCGGGTAAATTTTACTGAGTGGACAGGAGGCGGTACCGGGTAAATTTTACTGAGTGGACAGGAGGCGGTACCGGGTAAATTTTACTGAGTGGACAGGAGGCAGTACCGGGTAAATTTTACTGAGTGGACAGGAGGCGGTACCGGGTAAATTTTACTGAGTGGACAGGAGGCGGTACCGGGTAAATTTTACTGAGTGGACAGGAGGCGGTACCGGGTAAATTTTACTGAGTGGACAGGAGGCGGTACCGGGTAAATTTTACTAAGTGGACAGGAGGCGGTACCGGGTAAATTTTACTAAGTGGACAGGAGGCGGTACCGGGTAAATTTTACTAAGTGGACAGGAGGCGGTACCGGGTAAATTTTACTGAGTGGACAGGAGGCGGTACCGGGTAAATTTTACTGAGTGGACAGGAGGCGGTACCGGGTAAATTTTACTGAGTGGACAGGAGGCGGTACCGGGTAAATTTTACTGAGTGGACAGGAGGCGGTACCGGGTAAATTTTACTGAGTGGACAGGAGGCGGTACCGGGTAAATTTTACTGAGTGGACAGGAGGCGGTACCGGGTAAATTTTACTGAGTGGACAGGAGGCAGTACCGGGTAAATTTTACTGAGTGGACAGGAGGCGGTACCGGGTAAATTTTACTGAGTGGACAGGAGGCGGTACCGGGTAAATTTTACTGAGTGGGCAGGAGGCGGTACCGGGTAAATTTTACTGAGTGGACAGGAGGCAGTACCGGGTAAATTTTACTGAGTGGACAGGAGGCGGTACCGGGTAAATTTTACTGAGTGGACAGGAGGCGGTACCGGGTAAATTTTACTGAGTGGACAGGAGGCGGTACCGGGTAAATTTTACTGAGTGGGCAGGAGGCGGTACCGGGTAAATTTTACTGAGTGGACAGGAGGCGGTACCGGGTAAATTTTACTGAGTGGACAGGAGGCGTTACCGGGTAAATTTTACTGAGTGGACAGGAGGCGGTACCGGGTAAATTTTACTGAGTGGGCAGGAGGCGGTACCGGGTAAATTTTACTGAGTGGGCAGGAGGCGGTACCGGGTAAATTTTACTGAGTGGGCAGGAGGCAGTACCGGGTAAATTTTACTGAGTGGGCAGGAGGCAGTACCGGGTAAATTTTACTGAGTGGACAGGAGGCAGACGTGCTGGGTAAATTACTTAGTGAACATGGGTCAATTGCAGTCGATTGATACGAGTGGGCCAGGAGCAGCCCTACACAGTATGCATGAGAGTTTTCCAGACAAGGAAAAGGATTTGTGAATGCTGAGTGCAGAGCTGAATAAGAAATTGGGGAACAAAATGTGGCCACTGGGGGGGAGGGGCAACCTGGGATATTGCCTCATGAGAACAAGCAGTAAATTTGATATGGAAAAAGAACTGTGGAAAGAAGTGGAAATTGTTGAAATGGGAAAGGAAGGAAAAGGCAGATGTAAAGAGGAACAGTATATTATTAGCAAGTTGGAGGAAAACTGCATGTGAGATTGGGATAGAGGTATGTACTGCAGAAGGAACACCAAAGGTTGGGAGACGCTAAAAACGGAGCGTGAATGGGTGGATGGGCACCGGAAACGAGAGCAGGAAAAACAACACAAGCAAACCAAGGCCGGCCTAGATAGGAGAGAAGGGCAGGAACATCACACTAAACTTCGAACTACATCGAACAGACTGCAAACGTGTTACTGAAGGAACTGAGTAGCAGGACTCTCTCGGACTAAAGGAGAATGTATTGGTTGATGGTGGTATTTGTGTTTATGTCCTTGAGAAGGCTCACCCCAGCATCCGGGGGCCCCCATGTTAACACCTTTCTGTCTCTCTGTCATGCCTACGCCGAACAGGTAGAACCAGGGGCCTGACAACAGGAATTCTGCAGATGCTGGAAATTCAAGCAACACACATCAAAGTTGCTGGTGAACACAGCAGGCCAGGCAGCATCTGTAGGAAGAGGTGCAGTCGACGTTTCAGGCCGAGACCCTTCGTCAGGACTAACTGAAGGAAGAGTGAGTAAGGGATTTGAAAGTGGGAGGGGGAGGGGGAGATCCAAAATGATAGGAGAAGACAGGAGGGGGAGGGATGGAGCCAAGAGCTGGACAGGTGATTGGCAAAAGGGATACGAGAGCATCATGGGACAGGAGGTCCGGGAAGAAAGACAAGGGGCGGAGGGGGGGACCCAGAGGATGGGCAAGAGGTATATTCAGAGGGACAGAGGGAGAAAAAGGAGAGTGAGAGAAAGAATGTGTGTATAAAAATAAGTAACAGATGGGGTACGAGGCGGAGGTGGGGCCTTAGCGGAAGTTAGAGAAGTCGATGTTCATGCCATCAGGTTGGAGGCTATCCAGACGGAATATAAGGTGTTGTTCCTCCAAACTGAGTGTGGCTTCATCTTTACAGTAGAGGAGGCCGTGGATAGATATGTCAGAATGGGAATGGGATGTGGAATTGAAATGTGTGGCCACTGGCAGATCCTGCTTTCTCTGGCGGATAGAGCGTAGATGTTCAGCAAAGCGGTCTCCCAGTCTGCGTCGGGTCTCGCCAATATATAAAAGGCCACATCGGGATCACCAGACGCAGTATATCACCCCAGTCGACTCACAGGTGAAGTGTTGCCTCACCTGGAAGGACTGTTTGGAGCCCTGAATGGTGGTAAGGGAGGAAGTGTAAGGGCATGTGTAGCACTTGTTCCGCTTACACGGATAAGTGCCAGCAGGGAGATCAGTGGTGAGGGATGGGGGGGACGAATGGACAAGGGAGTTGCGTAGGGAGCGATCCCTGCGGAATGCAGAGAGAGAGGGGGGGAGGGAAAGATGTGCTCAGTGGTGGGATCCCGTTGGAGGTGGCGGAAGTTATGGAGAATAATACGTTGGACCCGGAGGCTGGTGGGCTGGTAGGTGAGGACCAGGGGAACCCTATTCCTAGTGGGGTGGCGGGAGGATGGAGTGAGAGCAGATGTACGTGAAATGGGGGAGATGCGTTTGAGAGCAGAGTTGATAGTGGAGGAAGGGAAGCCCCTTCCTTTAAAAAAGGAGGACATCTCCCTCGTCCTGGAATGAAAAGCCTCATCCTGAGAGCAGATGCGGCGGAGACGGAGGAATTACGCGAAGGGGATGGCATTTTTGCAAGAGACAGGGTGAGAAGAGGAATAGTCCAGATAGCTGTGAGAGTCAGTAGGCTTATAGTAGACATCCGTGGATAAGCTATCTCCAGAGACAGAGACAGAAAGATCTAGAAAGGGGAGGGAGGTGTCGGAAATGGACCATGTAAACTTGAGGGCAGGATGAAAGTTGGAGGCAAAGTTAATAAATTCAACGAGCTCAGTATGCGTGCAGGAAGCAGCGCCAATGCAGTCGTCGATGTAGCGAAGGAAAAGTGGAGGACAGATACCAGAATAGTCACGGAACATAGATTGTTCCACAAAGCCAACAAAAAGGCAGGCATAGCTAGGACCCATACGGGTGCCGATAGCTACACCTTTAGTTTGGAGGAAGTGGGGGGAGCCAAAGGAGAAATTATTAAGAGTAAGGACTGAATCCGCGAGACGGAGCAGAGTGGTGGTAGAGGGGAACTTTTTTTTTGGGGTGTTTCCTTTCCTATTGTTTGAATATTTGTGGAGAATACGGGAAACCTCGTGGGTTAACAGACAAGCATTTGCTCTACAGCTATAGCACGGCCGCTTTAGACAGTGGGGACTCTGGTAAGTAGTTGCTAGGTGTGATTCGCCTGCCATTTTTGCCACTTCAGCTCAAACATCCTCTTTATTTCTTTCTATAGATCGGCCTGCTTTGGCCATAAACTTCTGGCATCTTATACCCACTATTTTATTCCAGCGTGAGTCACATGACAGATTTTGAAAAAAAGCTAGTACTGGAGAAAGCCACAGTCAGAGACATAAAAAGTCAGTGTTAAACAATTAAAATGTGATAAAATCAAGGGGCTGAGGGCCAACTACGTGACCATGAGGAATGAACACTCAAACTCAACTCGGTTGTTTGGTTTTCCTCTCTAACGTAGTGGAGACATAATTGTGAACACCGGAAGTGCAGTAGCCTAGATCGGCAGGTTTGCAATTTAAATTAGAGTCAGATATGGCCCTTGTGGCTACGGGGGTCAGGGGGTATGGAGGGAAGGCTGGGGCGGGGTTCTGAGTTGGATGATCAACCATGATCATAATAAATGGCGGTGCAGGCTCGAAGGGCTAATGGCCTACTCCTGCACCTATTTTCTATGTATGTTTCTATGTATGTTTCTAATTTCTGTGTCATTTCCTTACACCGACACCTTATGCTAATGACGCTCAAACTTACACTTCCACCTAGCCGATGCTTTTCGTATTAGATTCAGCTGACATCGGGAAATGCTTTCACCACTGAATACTTGAAATAAAGTTTAAACGTCTGTGAGAAGCACGTCTTCCTCCCCCACTTCAAGGAGAGAATTACATATTCTCCGTTACTATCTGAATTGTTCTATTTCCCGAGGCAACGTAGTCACGTCCTTAACAAGATCTATAACCGAGACAATTCACAAAGTGAAACGGAGCACCCTACTGACCGTATTTCATTGGTCTGCGATGACAAAGTCCATGCAGCATAGGAATGGACAAGATTAACAATAGCAATCATGAAACCGAGAGGTGAGCCTGAGTGTGTTTCGCAACAACTTCTCCAATCGTCATTTCTTTGTCTTTGAGATTTTGTGATTTATTGTCAAGCTCTCCAGACCTCATCACAATTGGGATTTTACTTGAATGACATCATGATTATTTTTACTCCAGCTGTTGGAAGACACGTCAGCCTTGTGTAGTATTGAATATTCGGTGTGCTGGAGCGAGTATAAATTAACGACCGCGGAGATTCATCAGCTCAGAGATTCTTCAGCGAGATCGCGGGCAGCTGGAAGACGGATTGAATATCACACAGCATTTTACCGTGTGAGAAAGAGATACTTCATGATCATTGCAGTCATTGGTGTCCCTGGTAAGAACACAGGTGAACTAACATTTGCTGTTGTTTGTGCGCGGTTTCGGGACTTGTTCAGTTATCGAAAGCCTTGCGACACGGTTGTATTAGTGAATGCGGTGCAGACATTGCGACTATCCCTGTGTTCACTCAGACGTTCCCTTGCAGCTTAACGCGTGGCTTTAGCTGAAATACACCGACAGTTGAAACAGATGTAGAGTAGAAACTTCAGGTTAGGGGTTTATTTTGTGGATTCATAGCAGGCAGTTTTGATTTATCAATGCAAAACCGCTTTCAAAGTAAATTCTGATAATGCAGAGCACTCGCCATCTTTACGGGTTATTGTTGTTATTTCGGATCCATAATGGAGCACGTTTTAAGTTCCAATTTAAAGGTATTGCATTGTGTTTTAAGAACTTGCTGCAATTTGGAAAGGAATGTAGGAAAAGAATCACTGGTGAGATCCAGGGGAGAACGGTTGACATCGCTTGAGAGTTTCACTCACAACACGTTTTTGGCGGAGACCCCAGCATCTGCAGAGTATTTTGTGTTTATCCATGAACGTTCAAAATAACTGTAAGTTTCAAAGAGCCAGGCAAAATCTTCAAAAGCGAATATTGAAACTTCCTGATTGGTTAACCTTGACACGGCGTGAAAGAACCCGGGCCAAATTTACAGAAATTAAAAAGAAGCGAGGCCAAGCTTCCGTGGGCGGTGGCAAAAAGGAGTCGAGAAGGAGACGAAGACATGCAGAAAGGGGAAATCAATTCGCTTTCGAGTTTGAAACCTGTAAATGGACAGAGGTGGAGGTAGCAGGATTCGTTGTGTAAGGGGAGCGCCAGAATAAAGGTGGCGGGAATCACTATCACTGAGAAATTCGCCGAAGTATCGAGGCTTTACCCATCAATCAAATCCCTGATGGTGGCCGTTTTATATTAATCGCTCTAAAGCTCCCTCGGCGTTCAGTTGACAATGCCTGTTTGCCAGATCCTGCTCTTCTCCCAGTACCGAGTACAGTACCCTTTCAACAAGCACGCACTCCTTTGACGCATCTGCGAGTTGTACTTTACTATTTTTAAATCTCCAGAAATGAGCTATCTGAAAAGTTTGGTTATTCTCAGTTTCCAGCTTATCTCTACCCTGAGGACCGTGGAGCAGAGAGACAGTAATTCATTTATTATCTTTGCTTGTTTCCCAGTGAATTTAGTGACGATGGTGATCCTGTCCCGGGGAAAGTGCGGCCTCTCCACCTGCACCACTCTCTACCTGGTGGCCACGGCAGCGGCGGATCTACTGACCATCGTGTTTGCGGTGATATTGTGGCGGGTCGGTTATTATTACTTCCCCAGAACTTTCCTGGACATCACCCCCGTGTGCAGTGTGATCTCCGTCCTGGGAGAGGCAGCAACAGAAAGTTCTGTCTGGTTCACCGTCACTTTTACGTTTGATCGGATTGTCGCCATATGCTGCTCGAAGTGGAAAACAAAGTATTGCACCGGGAAAACTGCGGCTGCGGTTCTGACAGCAACCGGCGTCCTTCTCTGTTTTAAAAATATGTCTAACTTCTTTATATATCGTCCCGCGAAAGTGATCAACAATATACCCTGGGACTGTATTCGAAAGCCGGGCCACGATACGGATCCCGGGGGGCGGGGGTGGGATATCGGTGGTTTTCTACCGTCCTAACGCCATTACTCCCGTTCGTGCTAATACTCCTGTTCAACGCTCTGACAGTCAGACACATTTTAGTGACTAGTCGTGTCCGTAAGGGGCTGAGGGGTCAGAGCAAGGCGGAGAACCGCAGTGACCCGGAGATGGAGAGCAGGAGGAGGTCTGTGATCTTACTTCTCACCATCTCCGGAAGCTTCAGAATCCTGTGGTCGGTGAGTGTTGCCGAATTTCTTTACATCACCATTGCCCGATTGGATCCAAGTAATTACAACTATTCGGAATACATATTTGAACAGTCAGGAGACATGCTGATGATATTAAGTTGCTGCACAAACACTTTTATTTTTGGGGTAACTCAGTCTAAGTTCAGAGAGCAGTTCATCAGCGCAGCGAAATATCCGCTCACGTCAATTGTTAAACTAATTAAACAAAATATCTAAGTTTGTCTCCCTGGCAATCACAGTGTTTTCCATCTTGACACTGCAACACTGCCGGTCACTGGAGAACGCAGCAGCGTGAGAATAAAACTGGCTGAGTGGCCGAGAGAGACACAGCACGAGAACGGACCCTTCCGCGCCCGCAGCCCACGACATCCACCTCCTACCAGTTATTAAACTCATCCAAAGTTTAGATTTATTTGTTCACCATACTCCCGCTCTCGTCACCGCTGCACCTCCCGACAATGTATCCTGCGGCTATCGTAAATGTACATCCGTCAATTTTCCACCGCAAAGTGAACGGGCGGAATTCTCAGTGATCTGATCGAGCCTGGTACGTGCTGGGAGAGATGAGACAGCGCCGCAAAAAGATTTAACTGATTGCATCCAACTTACTATGAAAAGGCCACATCCACGTATACAAATATCCTAACTTCAACTGACGGTGTCCAATGAGCTGGCATCAAAATCGTGGTGTGTTTACTCACACAAGCAATGACTGTCCAGGGTCCAATTAGCATCTGCATAAAGTCTATTTCTGAAGGTCTATTGATGTCCTTGTGAGAAAGGCGCCTTTCTTCCTTGGACACCCCCAGGGTGTGTTATACCGGGTAGGAAAGACGTTCAATGAACGCAACGCGGTAGGAGCTCTCGTTAGGCACTTTATCAATACTTTGAGAAAAGGGATCATTGTTAATTAACTCGGCCGAATGACATGAGATAAGACCATTGGACCGAAGGATAATTGGGTCATTAGTTCCTCTGCCGTTCTTTCCTGGGTGACCTGTTTGTCAACCCCAGTCTGCTCGCGTCTCCCAGAAACCGTTAACACTCTGAACATCAAGAACTATTCAACTTTTTTTTTCTTAAGTACAGAGAACTTACGTCCCACACGATCAGTGGAATTTAATTTGATCTCACTTGAAATACAAGCCAGCATTGAATTTACTTTCGTTACAGCCGAAATAACCTTCTCGGCATCCGGAAGTTGAACTCATAAGTCAATGTCCATCTCGTCTTCCTGAGTTTTCCCTCCGGTTAAAAAAAAAACCTTCAATCCATTACTCCGAAGTGCATGTCCCACTCCCCTGTTACGTCATTGCCTACTCTGTCAAATTGAACATCTTTCTGTCGTCTCACTGCAAGTAAACTTTGTCATCTGAATCCCATCATGAGCTGACTCATGTTCCAATTGTTCCCCGGCACATCGCTGCATCCCTTATATAACGTCAGCTGCCTCCTGGCCTTTCGATTCCCTGCTCTTCGATAAGGGCAAAACCATTTCCGCTGTAGTTTTCCAAAATACCCTAGGCTAGGGCAGGTCAGGATCTGACGGCATTCAAGACCAAATCGGTAATAAAAGCAACTCATTTGTTATTTCAGTCTTTTGTATAAGAATGAAACAAAAAAGAGAATTAACAGTCTTCACGAATTTAGAGTAAGCCTTGCACATGCGCTTCGCTTTAGATAAACCTGTTGTGGAGAAATGCTTAGCACTACAGGGATGGGGAAGTGACCATGAAGGGAGAGACAGTGTAGAGAGAGAAGGGAAAGAGAGAGAGAGAGAGAGAGAGAGAGAGAGAGAGAGAGAGAGAGAGACTGGAGTGAGCGAAAATTGGAGAAGAGAGAATCTGGAGGAGAGAGATATTGGTGAGAGAATGAGAGAGACTGAGGAGAGAAACGTGGGAGAGGGACGGGAAATGTGGAAAGCAGAGACTGATACAGGGCCGAGAGTTTAGCTGAGGATAAAGGGCAGAGGGCGACAGACTAAGGGAGAGAGAGAGATAAACTGAGTGAGAGAAAGAGCGAGACTGTGGAGAGACAGACTGTGGGATAGAGAGAAGGGAAAGAGGGACGAGGACATTCGGAGTGAGAGAGACCAGGGCTTGAATGGTCGAGGGTGACAGAGTGGGAAAAGAGAAACTGAAGGCGAGAGACAGAGTGGAAGGAGTGTGGGAGAATGGACTGAGAGAGACAGCGGGAGGGATTGGTAGAGAGCGACTGGGAGTTAGGGACTTCGGGAAAAGTAAGAATAAGAGAGAGTGGGAGGATGGCGAGAAGGGGGTGGGGTGGTGGCACAACGAGGGACCAGGGTTGGAGAGTGGGCGTGGGGAGATTGACAACGGGAGAGAGACACATGCAAAATGCCGGAGAAACTCAGCAGCCCAGGCAGATCTATGGGAAAACGTACAGTTGACGTTCCGGGCAGAAACCCTTCGGAAAGACTGGAGTAAAAAGTGCCGATGAGTGAATTTAAAAGGTAGGGGGGAGTGCGGGGAGAGAGAAACACCGGGTGACAGGTGAAACCTGAATGGGGAGGGCTGCAGTAAGGAGCCTGGAAGTTGATTGGTGATAGTGACACCGGGACATTGAGGAATGAAAGAGACAGCAGGAGCACAACAGGGAGGCAGTGGGCTGGCAAGAGATAAGGTGAGAGGGGGGAAACATAGAAACATAGAAACACAGAAACATTGAAAACTGACAGCACAATACAGGCCCTTCGGTACACAAAGCTGTGCCGAACATGTCCTTAATTTAGAACTACCTAGGCTTACCTATAACCCTCTATTTTTTCCAAGCTCCATCCAGGAGTCTCTTAAAAGGCGCCATCGCTTCCGCCTCCAGCACGGTTGTCGGCAGCCCATTCCACGCACTCACCACTCTCAGTATATATATATAAAAAACTTACCCCTGACATTTCCTCTGACCTAAAGAAAGGGGATGGAGAATGGTGAAAGCCGGCCGTGGGCATTGCCAGAAGTTTGAGAAATTGATGTTCATGCGATCAGATTGGAGACTATCCAAACGCAATACAAGGTTTTGTTCCTTCAGCCTAAGTGTGGCCTCATCGCAACAGTGGAGGAGGCCATAGATGGACATATCGGGATGGGAATGGGACGACGAATTAAAATGGGTGGCCACTGGGAGATCTCGCTTGATCTGGCGACGAGAGCGTAGATACTAAACAAAGCAGTCTCCCAGACTATGTTATATGTCACCGATATGCAGGAGGCCACACCGGGCGCAACGGACACAGTAACTGAATCCAACAGAATCGAAATGTTGCCTCACCTGGAGGTACTGTTTCAGGCCCTGAATGGTAGTGAGGGAGGAGATGTATGGACAGGTGTAGTGCTTGATCCGCTTGCAAGGATAAGTGCCCAGAGGAGATTAGGGGAAGGGGCGGATGAACAAGGGAGTCGTGTTGGGAGCGATCCCTGCAGAAAGCAAAAAGTGGGGAGGGGTTGTAAGGTAAAAAATTGCTGAGGGCCTCCAACTTCTTTCAACAATCAACATCCCAGCTTCTTACTTCATCCCTACCCCTCCAGGGTTCACCTATCAACTGGTATTTCTCTCTCACATCCCCCACCTTTTAAATCTACTCCTCAGCTTTTCCCCCACTCCTTCCGAAGGATGTCGGTCCGAAACAACCACTGTACTCTTCTCCATAGGTGCTGCCTGGCATGCTGAGTTCATGCAGAATTTTGTGTGTGCTATTCCGATTTCCAGCATCTGCAGCTTTCCTCTTGTTTGTGAGCGTAGGGAAAGATTGTTTTAGAGGCGGGATAGAGCGGAAATATCTGGGGGAAGCAGGAAGACGAGAGATGGAAACACTGGAGAGGGTGATAGACACTGGGGGTTGAGAGAGAATGGGATGAGGGAAGGTGGGAAGCGTGAGTCGGAGAAAAGGCTTACGTATCTTGAGTGTCTCGAGGGCTTTCTGGGATTTGCATTTCCACGATTCTAAAGTCCTTCGGAAACATTCAACCCTTCCTGTCTCGCTAAACCCTCCATTCCAGTCTCGTCGAACCCACACCTTCCCAAACCGTATCCTTGCTCTGCCTCCTGCCAGCCCGTCTTCGTGACCATCACCTCCCGTCCCCTCTCTGTTAACTGCTACTTCCCTCTCCGTCATTAGAAGGCCAGGTCTTGGCGAGTAGGATTATGAAAACCCCCAAGACGTTGTGAAGAGGATGAAGAGAGTGAGGGTAGTTCGGGTCAGGGATAGAAGATAAAACATGCGCTGGAGTCGGCGAGGTGGGGCAAGTCCTTAATGATGACTTTACTTCCGTATTCGTCAGTGAGAGTAGTCTTGAAGTTTGTGAAGGCAGCATTATATCCTCTTGCGTGGTCAGGATATAACCCAGATTAATGCTGGAAGAGGAGTAAAAGATTATGTTTTAAAGCAAGATTTTCGTGAATGATGATTTCCACTTGATTATCCTTGTGTAAATAATCGGAATGAGTTTAACTACTACAGGATGATGTAATAAGCTTGACTGTTCCTTGTTTCTGTTGGAATTTTATGCATTTATCGTCTCCAAGTCTTAGACTTTCATTATGATTTTTTTAAATATATTTTTTTTGAGTGTAGAGTTCTCACTGTGTCAGAAGGCTGCGAGTGGCGGGGGGTCCGCGAGAAGTGGGGTGGCCGTTAGCGTGTGCTATAACTGCGGTAAAGAGGGACGTTTTTGGAGAGAATGTGAGTGGCACGGGGTGCGCTATAACTGTGGGGAAGAGGGTCACTTCCAGCAGAAATGTGGGCAGCAGGGAATCCCTCCGAGGGGGAGTCCCCGGGCATCCAAGCAGGGAGAGGTGTCGGGAAATTTAGAGGAGACCCAGTGAGGGAACGGTCTGGTGTCTCCGGGGGAACACGATGTACCAAGGAAGCCCGAAAGCGAAAGACCCGATTCCAGAAGGAGTAATGGGTCCCCGATCCAGCGAGCCGCTATACGGGGTCGCAGGTCGCGTTACTATACCGTTGGTTTTACAACCAGTGTTTAAAGCATTTGTCCGTGACCCCATTCAGTGCACTGGAGAACTGGCGCGTCAGTGCTGGTGATTATGCGTATGACGCGTATTTGTCAGAGAGACTGGAGTTTTCAGTAGCCGATGTGGGGTTGTCCGAAGTTCGGGAGACGTTAATGCTGGTTTGTCCAGACCCGGTTGAGACGGGGGGTGCTTCAATTCTTGTGGGGACCAACACCCCTGTAGTGCGGAGGCTCATGGGGGCCTGCCAGGAAAGGGCGGGTGAGAACTTTTTCGAGACCTTGTCTGTGCACCCAATGTTTCGAGCTGCTTTTGTGGCAGTGCGGAGCCACCCTGGGCCGGATACCGAACGTAAGCGAGGGACTGTGTGGTCTACCCAGTCGAAGCCTAAGGCAATAAGACCCGGGGAAGTAGCGAGGGTGATGGGAACCCCCCAGATTTTCCTGTGTGCTTGATGGTGAGGCCTTTTAGTGGACCTCGAGGGGGAGTAAAGATTTCCGGCTGGGTTGCTGGTGAGGCCCGAAGTGCAGAGGCTCTCCGTGGTACAGACGAACAGGATTTCTGTGATTGTCAGAACAGCACAACGAGAGAAATCTCCTTTAAGAGAGGGTTGCCGCTGGCACATTTGTTCCCGGTAACTGTAATGTCGAGCGCCCCCTTGAGGCCTGCTGGAGGGATACGATTGGAAAACATAGAGAAGCTGACTGCTGAGGCTTTTAACTTTGGGAACTCGCCGGTGCCGCAGGGTTGGAAGAAGAGGCTGGTGGAGAAGATGTTGCAGCTGGAAGATGTTTTTTTCCCTTGGCGATTTCGATGTGGGTTGTTTCAAGAGCACTCGCCGCACCATCCGGGTGACTGAGGACACGCCGATTGGAGAGAGGTCGCGGCGATTGTCCCCTGCCGCTGTGGAAAATGTGCGCCAGCACCTGCGTAAGTTGAAGGAAGCAGGGATCATCTCTGAATCACGAAGCCCTTATGCATCTCCAATAGTAATGGCCCGGAAGAAGAACGGAAAGGGATGCATGTGTGTGGACAATAGGACTCTAAACCGGCGCACTGTCCCCGACCAGTATACAGTCCCGAGCGTCGAAGATGCGCTGACCTGTCCCAATGGAGCGAAGTGGTTCAGTGTTCTGGATTTGAGGAGTGGATACTACCAGATCCCGATGAGCGATGCCGATAAAGAGAAGACGGCATTTATATGCCCTCTGGGATTTTCCCAGTTTGAAAGAATACCTCAGGACATATCGGGAGCCCCTGTCACTTTCCAGAGGGTCATGTGGAAGAAGGTGGGGGATATGAATTTGTTTGATGTGTTGGTGTACTTGGATGACTTGATAGTATTTAGATACACCTTGGAAGAGCATAAAGCGAGGCTACTGAAGGTGCTAAGCCGACTGAATGAGGAAGGGTTAAAACTCTCCCTGGACAAGTGCCAGTTCTGCAAGACGTATGTTAGCTATGTTGGGCACATAATCTCGCGGGATGGAGTAGTTAATACCCGGCTAAGATAGAAGCGATGACAACGTAGCCGGAGATTCGTGAAGGGCTACGCCAAAGTGAGTCACCCCTTGAACCAGCTTCGGCCTGGTTACCCTCCCTTGGGGCAGAAAAGGAAAAGGGGAATGCAGACCGGAGATTATCTCTACCGAGCGGAACCTTTCGGACAGAGGTGGGATGCAAGATGTAAGGAGGCTTTTAAATTGCTGAAAAAGTTGCTGACCCAGGCGCCGGTGCTGGCTTTTGTGGAACCCCGGTTACCTTATGTACTACACACCGATGCCAGCCGAGAGGGATTAGGGACCGTCTTGTATCAAGATCAGGGTAGCTGGTTGAGGCCTGTAGCGTTTGTCATCCGGAGCTTGTCGCCCTCCGAGAGGAACTATACCACCCACAATTTGGAGTTCCTACCGTTGAAATGGGCATGGTCGATAAGCTGAGTGACTGTCTCTACGAGGCCAAGTTTGAGATGAAGACGGACTGTTGTCACATGGTCACTTTACATCCTGACGTCCGCGAATTGGATGCTGCAGGCCATCGGTGGTTGGCGGCCTTGTCGTCTTATGATTTCAGCCTGAACTACCGGCCGGGGAGCCAGAACATCGATGCCGACGCTTTGTCCCGACGGGTGCATCAGGAACTGGAGAGTGACCAGGAGTGGGAGAGCATTACTGACCCTGCGGTGAAGGCCATGCTTCAGTTTGCTATGACTGTGAAGGCTGACGAAAAGGAGATGCCGGTTCGCGCAGTGGACCCACTGGGGGCTTCTGACGACGCCCTACCCCCTGTTTACTGTGACCTGACTGCTCTGAAGACCAAGCAGCTGCTGGAATTGAGTCCGGGGGAAGTGGCTGCTGCTCAGCGAGATGGTCCGGGCATTGGCATCGTTTGATACGTGGTAGATAAGGGGGATATGGCCTGGGCGGTGAAGAAGAAACACGTTTCAATGCCTCCGTTACTGAGGGAGTGGCCTCGGTTGAAGTTGAGGAAACAAATTTTATACCGGGTAACGTCATCCCCGGACCGATCTCGGTGTTGGCAGTTGGTCCTGCCTGAGAAGTATCGGAAGATTGCCTTGAAGTCACTGCGCGATGAGTCTAGACATTTGAGGATGGAGACCTATGGGTTACTCAAGGACAGGTGTTACTTGCGTCGAATGAAGTCGGAGTTTTAAGAGTACTGCAAGTCGTGTATTCGCTGCATCCGCCGGAAAACACTGCCAGTGAAGGCTCTTCCTTTCTCACTCTTGCAGAGTGCAGGGCCCTTGAACCTGGTGTGTATGGATTTTCTGTCTATAGAACCCGATGCCAGCAACACGGCGAATGTCTCAGTCATCACGGACCACCACACCAGATATACTCAGGCTCTTCCGACCAAGGACCAGAGGGCGACTACGGTGGGAAAAGCGTTATGGGTGAGTATTTCTTGCATTATGGCCTACCCCGGCGGATACACAGTGATCAGGGACGGTACTTTGAGAGTAAGCTCATCTATGAGTTACTGGGCATGCTGGGAGTTGAGGAATCGAGGACCACGCCTTATCATCCGCAGGCCGGTCCCCAGGCGGAGAGGTTTAATCAGACCTTGTTAGACATACTCGGGACTCTGGAGGTCAGCAAAAAGAAATGAAGGAGTCAACATATTGGGCATTTGTTTCACTGTTACAACTGTACAAGCAATAAAGCTACTGGGTATTCGCCCTGTTATCTGATGGTTGGGCGTGAGGCGAGGCTGCCCATTGACCTCTTTTTCGGGATTGACGCGGGTGAGGTGCAGTCGAAGTCTTATCTGAAGTATATGTCTGATATGAGGAGAGAGCTGAAAAGGGCTGACGAAATAGGCTGGGGCGGCGGCCGCCAAGCAGAATCGGGAAAGTAAGAGGAGGTATGACCAGTGTTACGTGGGCGACAACAATGGATATGGAATTGAGACAGGTTTTTATAAACAAACATAAACATTTATTAAAGACTGATCAAAAATAGTGAAAATTTAAAAAAAAGGACTAACTTAACCGGAAGTAAACTGCTCTGCAGCAATTTAACAAACCACCAAGCTCTGGAATTGTTCTTACAGTGGTAAATGCGAACACAGTCTTAAAGTGGCAAATTGGAAAGTTCGAGTGATTTATACAGCCAATTAGGAGAGGCCTCCCTGAAGTACAGAATTCCTCGAACACGTGACGTTACTGCTGATCCCAGCAGAAATATGCCTTGTACGAAGGATTCGCAACGAAGGAAAATAAAATGGTTTAAAGGAACTGACCTTCTTCTCTGGAAGGTGAACACTGCACCAAACTTTCCTGCTCTTGCAGATGTTATCTCAGATGCAGGCCACTATTCTTGAACGAAGATTCAATAAGGTTGATCCTTTATAAAATTACCGAACGACAGCAACTTTCCCCAGTCGTTCGGGTTCCCGTACATTGGTAAGGTTTTCACTCTCCAATACTGGACTGTAAAGGCGAATCAAAGATGCTACAAACAAAGACTGGCAGCGATTGGTGAAACTGCCAGCAGCAACCTTTCCATCTTAAAATATGAAGTAAATCTCCGTTTTGAAGTGAAACTGCGTCATGAGACGAATACGCAGAAAAACTAAACACCGACGAACCAACCAACACAAAACTCTTGCGTCACAGCAAGGCTTTCCCGGTTTATACCTGTTGGAACAGGCCATCACGTGACTTCACACCGGCGGGAAAATTGCATCATGTGACCTCACACTGGCGGGAGAATTACATCACCACACCATCACAGGACCATTACATCATGCTCACAAGATACTGTATTACAACATGGTCCTAGAAGAAGCGATATCTGCCATTGGTCACCTAGTTTCATGCCACTTCCCATTCCCATTCCAATATGTCAATCCGTGGCTTCCTCGACTATCGCCACGAGGCTATACTCAGGTTGGAGGAACAACACCTTATATTCCGTCGGGGCAGCCTCCGAGCTGATTGCATGAAGACGATTTCCCAAACTTCCGGTAATGGCACTCCCACCTACCTTCACCAAGCCCCATCCCCTTTTCCGTCTCTCTCCTTATCTCCTTGCCCGCCAATCGCTTCCCTTTGGGGCTTCAACCTGATTTTCTTTCTTCCATACTCTTCTATTCTCACCTGCCAGACTTCTCCAGCTCCGGACCTCTTTCACCAATCAGCTTCCGCAGCTATTTATTTCAACCCTTCCTCCCATGGTTTCACCTATAACCCTGTGTTTCCCTTTTTAAATCTACACCTCACCTTTTTTTCTCCAGTCCTGCTGACTGGTCTCGTCCCAAGACGTCAACTGTCCTTTTACCGATGTTGAGATCTACCAACACTTTTTACTTGAATTTCCATCGTCTTTATTTGTGAGAGAGAAGGAAGAATTTTGTTAGTCGGAGGGTAGTGTATCTGTGGAACACTCTGCCCCAGACTTCGTCGGAGGCACAGTTTCCGTCTATATTTTTGTGTATAATCAAGAAGTTGATCATTACTTGATCGGTTAGGGAATCCAAAGATATGGCAAGGTGTAAGGGATTCAGTGTGGGATCTAGGATCAGCGGAGCAGACTAGATGAGCTGAATGGCATAATTCTACACCCAAGTCCTCTGGTCTTATCGTATTATGGAACAAGCCCCCACATTCATGATGAATCTTCTCTGCAGTCTTACAGCACAAAAGATCCTTTGCACAGAATACCAAGTAGAAATTAATGACACTGTTGAAGAAACTTGGCAGGTCAGCCAGGATCTATTGAGAGGAATAGAGTCTCTGTTCGGAGGAAACTTTCCTTTACAGCGTTGACACAGAATCTTCGTCCCAACCGTTCCATACCGTACTGCTGTCCATTTAAATTAGTCACATCTGCCTGCCTTTGACCTAGCACTTCTGGGACATGAATTAGTTTGAATGTACATCTAGATCGTAATGGCATACACGCTGAAGGGTCTTTTCCCTGCCGTAAAAGTCTGTGAAGAAACGTTTCCTATGCTGTACTTACCAAAACTGATTCGTTTTGGAAGCTCGGGGCCAATGAAGAGATAGTGCTAAAGAGCAGTGAGCTGGGTAATTTCTCAGGGCCCACTGGGCTCTACTGCATATTATTCCGAGAAGCAGGAGTTGAGATTACTGTGGTCTAGACCAGTATATTTGCGTTCTCTGCAGCCACAAACAAGACCCCAGAAAAGCTGTGATAAATATTAAGACGTGGAATTGATAATGCAGGAAAATATAGACGAGTGAGTTTCACGTCAGGGGTTGGAAAGATACTGGAAAGGACGCTTTGGGTTAGGACGTAGAGCTATCGAACACCACACACATAAGTAGACCGCCTCACTCTTCTGATTTGTGACAGCATATTGTCTGGCCCAGTCCCATTTGCCTGCACAAGAACCGTCGCTTTCATTCCATTCGCATCCATGTACCCATCAGCGGGTCTTCTGAATGTTGATATTCAACTTGCATTTACTACTGTTTCTTACAGCTCATTCCAGACTCCCACTGACCCCTCCGTGAAGATGTTTCCTCTCATGTTCCGCTTAAATATTTCAACTTTTTCCATTAGTCTATGATTACTTGTTTCAGTGCCACCTTACCTGAGGAAGAAAAGCCTCAGTTTGGATGAGACTAAATCTTTTAAAATATTTTTATTAATTTTCAAAATTATAAACTTAATAACAAAGTTGGTACAAAGTTATTGGAATAATCTTAATCAGCAAATACAAAACGGATTTTAAGTAACATAGATATAAAAGACTTCAAAACTCATAATGAAATTAGTCATTAAAAAAAGAAATAAAAAGAAAAAAAATATATATGAACAAAAAAATCCCCAAAAGAAAAAAACAGAAAAAAAACCCCCAAAAAGAACAAAACAGGGCTAGACCAATATCTTGTATCAGACACGTTCAGTAATGCCGTCAACTTCACTCCTCTGATCATATAATTTAAGTTTAAAAAAATGATTCAGAAGGGTCAGATTATATCATATGAAAATGTTGAGACTAAATCTATTGAATTATTCTCTCTAACGCTGGCCATCAAATCCTCAGAAAATCCTGATACGTGACGTTTGTTTTATTCTTCTCTCTCTGTGGAAAGGGGTGAAACCTCTCTCTGTTTGTAAGATTGAGAACATGAAATATGCCGATATTACCAGGTGATTAATAGGTTTGTTGACCTCCGTCACTCTTCGTGGGGTTTGCTGTTACTTGTTTGTTTGTTGGGTGGTCAGCCCTGATGCTTCCTGAAGGAGCAAGTGAGGGGGTGGGGGCGGGAGATGGGGCTGGTGATATTTTTCGTGGTTCATTATTTTTCCAGGGTTTTCTTCTGTTTCGAGGATGTATGTGAAGAGCAAGAATTTCAGGATGTACATTCTCTGATAATACATGGAGCCATTAGACCTGTCGGATGCTAAAAGGGCTCGATGGAGTTTATCTGGCGAGGACGTTCCCGCGCTGGGGGAATTTCGGACCAGAAGACGAAACCTCAGAGCACAGGGCCAACCATTTAGAATGCAGAAGAAGAGGATTGTATATAGGCCGAGAAATGAACCTCTAGACTGCGTTGCCACAGACGGCTGGAAATTGAGAATATTCAAGACAAGAGTTTATAAACATATAAAGGATGATGGGGAGAAGGCACGAGTCTGAGGCTGAAAGGGTAATGGATCAGCGGGAAACAAATTGCGAAGTCGTCTCGCTGGACGGAATGGCCAAATTCTGCCTCTACATCACATGGCCTTATGGTCGTATGGCATCCAGGAATATTGAGGGGCCACCGCTCCTCTCGCCTCGCTTTGCCCGCAATATCCCAGAGTGCCTCACTGCAATCCTGACACGCGGTTCTGTCGGCTTATGTACGTATCCACCTATCCACCTATCTGTCTGTCTGTCTGTCTGTCTGTCTGTCTGTCTGTCTGTCTGTCTGTCTGTCTATCTATCTATCTGACTGTCTATCTATCTATCTATCTACCTATCTATCTATCTGACTGTCTATCTATCTATCTATCTATCTACCTATCTATCTATCTGACTGTCTATCTATCTATCTATCTATCTATCTGTCTATCTATCTATCTACCTATCTATCTCCATCTATCTCTCTATCCAGACATGCTGTGCGGAACAGCACCTCCCAACCCTGACTGTCGTCGAGAACAAGGTAATGTGGTAGTGGAGAAGCTGAAGTTGGTGATTTTACGAAACGGTGTGAAAACTTTGAGTTACCATTACAATCAGGTGCGCGTTCATGATTTCAAAGGTGGAACTTCGCGGGAGCATTTCAGATTTTGACTGTGATCTTTTCTATCAGGTCCGCTCTCAAGTTTTAAAAGACAGAACTTTTCGGAGTTGGACTGAGGCCAATAGTTGAGCGGGATTCATTAGAAATGTTGAGTTAAAATAGCATAATTTTGCGGGGCGGCCATTCTGGGAAAGGGCATTGTTGCGAGTGGGCCAGTGTTTGGAGTGGCTTTGGATCACCAGGCTCCGCGAGATCAGGTTTCGGTGAACTAATTATCTGATCGATTTCTCTTTTTCTCCCTAATTTTTCATTCCTCGCCCATGAGGGTACAGTGGCGCAGAGAGAATGTCTCCGGTGGCAGAGTTTTGTTCCGTGCTTCAGATATGGTCTTCCGGATAACCAAATTAGCATCAGAAACATCGAGCTGTGGCTCCCCGGTAAACACATTAAGCAACTGGCGCTGTCGCTCGGTGAATTTTGGCTCACAAAAGCGACTGTGGACAGGTAGGAGCTGCAGGGAGGCCGGCGTCTCTGGATTGCAGGAGGGAGGCAACTGGGTTTTTGTCAGCAGAAGGAAAGGAAACGGGAGCCAGTGCGGAGTTTTCTGTGCCCTTTCCCCTCTCTATTAAGACACTGTAAATACCGTTGATGACTGCCTACAAGAAAGGGGCGGGGGTCGCTGTGGCCCGGTTTCTGGCACTGAATCTGCGGCTGCTGCTCACAAACGAAGAGTATTGAAGAGGACTACAGGGTTTGAAGGAGATTGAAACGTCCGAGGAGCAGAGTCGAGATTCTGTGGCGCGATAGAGACTCCTGGATGATATGTTGACTCTCAGCTGCCAGGATCAGGGATGTCTCAGATCGGAACCATAATATTCTGACGTGGAACAGTAGGCAGCTAGGTGTCTTGGTACCTATCAGTACCAATGACATCGATAGAAAAGATAAAGTGGTACTGAAGAGAAATGTTAGGTTGCGAGATGAAAACGGAAAAACAGGACATCCAGTGGTCGGGAAATCGGTGTACTGAGGGCTACAGTCTGCGTTTACTTCCGCGCCCCTCATGTGTTAACGGGCGGCGAACCTCCCAAAACCGCAACTCTTCCCTGAACTTTCAATTATCACCCGGCGGAACTTCCATCATTTCCACAGAAAATATATATTAAAAAAAACCCGCAGAAATCTCAGCCAAGTGCATCACGGGAACCAGCCTCTCAGACATCGAAGACATCTTCGAAAATAGATGATTAGAAATGGGGCATCCATCATTAAAGATATTCAATCCTGGACATGCCCTCTTCTCATTGCTGCCGTCAATGAAGAATTGACGGTGTCTGAGGCCCCACACACCAAGTTTCAGGAAGTTTATTTTCCTCCAGCACCAGATTTCTAAGTGGACAATGTACCCCTCTACACTACGTTAATATTTACCCTCTGTTTAAGAACTACATATTTACCTTAAAACACATTTTAGAAACACATTTCAGTATTTATTTTACTGAACGACTGCCGTAAAACTACAAATTCCAAACATAGGACTGTGATATTAAGCCTACTGCTGAATCCGTTCTCCTCCACGCCCCTTCCCCCGTCCCCCGAAAGCTCGATGGCCGTTCTCTCTGAAAGCCATCTATCCGCACGAGTCACCTCCAGAAATGCCACCCTCTACCCACCCTCTACGACCCTTACTTTGGTGTCAAACGTTTCTCTCCACCGACCAGTCATTCATCCCTCCTCCCACCCTCACACTCGGCATCCTTCTGCTTGTCCTGCAGTGAAAGCTCCACTCCCCACCGTGACCATTAATGTCCCTGATTCCCACACACCCGACTGCCATGTCTTCCATCCCTGGTGTTACTGTCTCCGAGCGATAGGGGTTCAGTGACGCGCCCCGTGGTGATTTACAGCCCTGGGATTGGAGGGGGAGAAGCGTAGGAAAACCATCTGCCCGGAGTCGGGGAGACCCTGTCCGTCACCCGGCTAACACCCACCTGCAGTCTGCCCACCTCAGCCATCGCTTCAGACCAGAGTACTTCCACGCCAAGTGATATCACACCGACGGGAGTTCGTTTTGCCTATCGGACCCAAGAGAGTAATCCCACTGGTGACAGTCCCTGCGTCGGTGTGCCGCACCATTTCCTCACCCTCACACACCAGGCGGCTTCACCAGCAGCTTGCAGTTGCCTCAGAGTGACTCGGCATTGGGAGGGAATTGGGATGGGCTGTTTCAGGCCACTGCATTGTCTGCTCTGGGAGCAGGCTGCTCTATGCGTCCGGTGGGGCTGCACAGACCTTCGTAATGGCCCGCCGGTACCGAAGGCAGCGAGCTTTTAGCAAGAGACGGAGACCAGTTTAATGCAAACAGCGTCAGTTTTATTGAGTCATGCAGCTGGATGGATTAACGGTTATACGATGGCTGGACAGCGATCAGCGGGATAGTGTATAGTCAGTACCGATACCAGAGAGTGTGAACACCGGAAAACTTTAACCCCTTCCCATAATCAGAGCACAGGAGAATTATTGCAGTTACATGGAGACAGGAGGTGGATCATATCGAACGTCCACTGCCTGTTCTGCCCAGTGTCTGTAACGCTCCAGCGCCGACAACCCGTGCGGCCAGACAGAAGTGGTCTGTGGCCATCTTCCCCAGTGCGTTCCCCGAGGAGACACAGACATCCCCTCCAACCCCAAGCGTCAACCTGCGTGGCCCGCGGTTTTTGATGTATTTCCGATCTCACTCTTTCACCAGGAATGCAAAAGAGCCCGGGGAAGGACTCATCTGAATGTTCACCGTGACGCGGCGCCCCACACCAACATGGACAAAGTTTTCTCAAGGCTGCTTCGCTTATCAACGCGGCCCGATGTTCTTGGGTCAGTGGAGGATCATGGTGGCCGGAAGTCCTAGAACTGGGCTCCTCAGTCAGCCACATTGAGGTTACAGTGGGGGTCGGTGATGATCGGTCACGTGTTGGTTATCGGGTGCCGAGGCCAGGCTGGGTGAATAGGCCAGTGCTTTGATTACTGAATAACGGTATGGGAATGCGTTATTAGCGGAGTGCGTGCCGAAAGCGGTGATTGATACGAAGCAAGGTGGGGGGATCCAAAGCGATTTCCGTCGTCCTCACATGCGTGGGCAATCCGCTCTGCCAGTGGCAACGAACCAGATCTCCACACTGAAAGGTGCAATAGAAAGGTGAGGGGAAACTTCCTGAGTGCAACCGCTGTCCCTTTATTGACGGGATCGTCCTCATCAGCAGAGAACCGGCCCCAAAAATCGGCAGTGCTTGGCCGGCTGAGTGTGGAGAGCCGGCGGCACAGATGCGCTGAGAAACGCATTCCTACCGTTAGAGAGCATGGGATCTACGATCAGACAGGGTAAAAATATCGCCAGCAAGGAGACTAAATATCCAAGGTGTTTTCCACGGATGTGGGGAACTGAAGGATTACATGTGTCAGGACAGGACTGATCAGGAATAACAGAGCCTGGTGTCGGAGAGGTAGGAAAGGTCCTTAATGAATATTTCTCTCAGTATTCATGATTCAGAAAGACCTTGACAAATGTGAGCACAACGATAACAGGCTGATATGCTTGAACAGGTCAATGTTGTGTAGGATAAGTGCATAGAATGGACGATCTGACAATTCAGCTGCAGATTGGCCAATATGACGTTAAGGTTATCTCTGAAACTTGGTTAAGGGATGGCTGCCATCGGGATCTGAACCTCCAAGGATATGAGGTATATCGGAAAGATAGGTTAGTAGGCAGAGGGGGTGCTGTAGCTCTGTGTATAAGAAATAATATTAAATCATTGGAAAGAGGTGACATAGGATTGGAAGGCGTAGAGTCTCCATGGGTTGAGTTAAGAAATAGCAAGGGTAAAAGGACATTAATGGCAGTTGTATACAGGCCTCCAAACAGCAGCCGGAATGTGGTTTACAAATTACAGCAGGAGATAGAAGACTCATGTCAGAAAGGCAATGTCATGATAATCGTTGGGGATTTTAACATGAAAATGGATTGGGAAAACTGGGTCAGTACTGAACCTCGAGAGAGAATGTGTAGAATGTTTAAGGGATAGCATTTTAGAAACCGTTTGTTGCTGAGCCAACTAGCGGATCGGCTGTGCTGGATTGGGTGTTATGCAATGATTGGAGGTGGTAAGAGAGCACAAGCTTAAGGAACCATTAGGGAACAGTGATCGCAATATGATCGAGTTCATATTGATATTTGAGAGGGAAAATAAAATCTAATGTGTGGAATTTCAATGGAATAAAGGATATTGCAATGGCATGGAAGGGAAACTGGCCGAAGTTGACTGGAAAGGGACATTTGAAGGAAAGGCAAAGAAGAAGAAATTTCAAGAAGAAGAAGGGCAGGACCGCGGCTGGCAAGTAGAGTCAGAGCCGATGTAAAGGCAAAAGACGGGCCATAAAATAAAGCCGCAGCTAGTGGGAAGATCGGGCATTGGGAAGCTTTAAAAAACTTGCGGAAGTAAACTACGAAGGTCATTAAGAAGGAAAAGATGAATTACAAGAGGAAGCTGGAGACTAATATCAAAGAAGACACCAAAAGCTGTTTATTGTACATTCAGGGTAAAAGAGAGTCGAGGGCAGAAATAGGATCAATACAAAATGACGCCGGAGATACTGCAATGAGAGATGTAGAGATGGCAGAGGATCTGAACGCGTATTTTGCATCAGTGTTCACAGTGGAAGAGTCAGCAGTGTACCGAACATTCACGAGTGTCAGGGAAGTGAAGCACGTGCTGTGAAAATTACGACTGAAAAGGTGCTCAGGAAGTTTAATGGTCTGAGGGTGGATAAATCTCCTGGACCTGATGGATTGCACACCCGTGTTCTGAAAGAAGTAGCTGGAGAGAATACAGAGGCATTAACGATGATCTTTCAAGAATCGATAGATCCTGACATGGTAGCGGATGACTGGAAGATTGCAAATGTTACTCCTTTATACAGGAAGGGTGGGAGGCAGCAGAAAGGAAACTATAGACGTGTTAGCATGACATCAGTGGTTGGGAAGTTGTTGGAATTGATTGTCCGGGATGAGATTACGGAGTACGTGAAGGCACATGACAAGAAAGGTAAAGCCAGCATGGTTTCCTGAAAGGAAAATCCTGCCTGACAAACATACCGCAATTCTTTGAGGAAATTAAAAGCAGCGTAGACAAAGGAGATGCAGTAGACGTGGTGTACTTGGATGTTCAAAAGGACTTTGACAAGGTGCCGCACATGAGTCTGTTTAGCAAGATAAGAGCCAATGGAACTACAGGGAAGTTACTAGCTTGGTTACCAGTCTGATCGACAGAAAACAGAGTGTGGAATGAGAGGATTGTATTTTGGTTGGCTACGGGTTACCAATGGAGCTCCACAGTTGTCACTGTTGGGACCGTTACTTTTTACGATGCACGTTAATGATTTTGACTACAGTATTAATGGATTTATGACCAAATTTGCCAATGATACCAGGATAGGTGGAGGAGCGGGTAGTGTTGAGGAAACAGAGAGCCTGCAGAGAGATGTAGGTAGTTTAGGGGAATTGGCAAAGTACTGGTAAATGAAATACAATGTTCGAAAGTTTATGGACTTGCACTTTGGTGGAAGAAATAAACGGACAGACTATTATTTCGATCGGGAAAGAATTCAAAATGCAGAGCTGCAAGGGAATTGGGACCTCTTGTGCAGGACACCCTAAAGGTTAACCTCCAGGTTGAGACGGTTGTTAATCAAGGCGATTGCTATGTTGGCATTCATTTCTCGAGGCACAGAAACACAGAATCATAGAAAACCTGCAGCACGATATAGGTCCTTCGGCCCACAAAGCTGTGCCGAACATGTCCTTACCTTAGAACCTCCTAGGCTTACCCATAGCTCTGTATTTTTTCGAAGCCCCATGTACCTATCCAGGAGCCTTTTAAAAGACCCTATCGGTTCCCTCTCCACCACCGCCGCCGGCTGCCTATTCCACACACTCGCCACTCTCTGCATAAAAAAAATACCCCTGACATCTCCTCTGTCCCTACTTAAAAACACCCTAAAACTATGTCCTCTCGTACTAGCCACTTCACTACTGGGAAACAGCCTCTGACTATCCACATGACCAATGCCTCTCATTATCTTGTACACCTCTATATGGTCATCTCTCATCCTCTGTCGCTCCAATGAGGAAAGGCCCCAGTTTATTCAATTGATTCTCATCAGGCATGCTCCCAATGAAGGCAACCTCATTATAAAATTCCTCTGCATCCTTTCTATAGTTTCCAGGTCCTTCCTGTAGTGAGGCTACCGGAATTGAGCACAGTACTCCAAGTGGAGTCTGACCAGGGTCCTATATAGCTGCAACATTACCTCTCGGCACTTAAACACACGGCCAATACATTGTATGCCTTCTCAACCGCACAGTCAACCAACGTAGCAGCTTTGAGTGTCTTATGGACTTGGAACCCAAGATCCCTCGAATCCTTCACATTGCCAAGAGTCTTACCGTCAATGAAATATTCTGCCATCATTATTAACCTACCAAAATATACCACCTCCCACTTATCTGGGTTGAACTCCATCTGCCAATTCTCAGCCCAGTTTTGAATCCTATCACGGTCCCGCTGTGACAGCCCTCTACAAGATCCACAACAACCCCAACATTCGTGTCATCAGCAAATTTACTAACCCATCCCTCCACTTCCGCATCCAGGTCATTTATAAAAATCACGAAGAGTAGGGGTCCCTGAGGCAAACCACTGTTCAACGACTTCCATGGAGAATATGACCCGTCTACAACCACTCTTTCTCTTCTGTGGGTAAGCCAGTTCTGGATTCATAAAGAAAAAATCCCCTTGGATCTCATGTCTACCTACTTTCTCAATAAGCCTTGCATGGGATACCCTATTAAAATGCCTTGCTGAAATCCATACACACTACAGCTACGGTTATACCTTCATCAATGGGTTTAATAACATCCTCAAAACATTCAATCAGGCTCGTAAGGCAACGACATGCTGACTACTCCTAATCATATTATGCCTCTCCAAATGTTCATAAATCCTGCCTCTCAGGATCTTCCCTATAAGTTTACCAACCACTAATGTAAGACTCACTGGTCTATAATCTCCTGGGCTATCTCACCTCCCTTTCTTGAATAAGGGAACAACACCCGCAGCTCTCCAATCCTCCGAAACCTCTCTCGCCGTCATTGATGATGCAAAGATCATCCCCAGAGGCTCATCAATCTCCTCCCTCGCTTCCCACAGTAGCCTGGGGTGCATTCCTTCGGGTCCCGGTGACTTATCCAACTTGATCTTTCCAAAAGTTCCAGTACATCGTCTTCCTTAACAACTACATGCTCAAGCTTTTCAGTCGGCTGCAAGTCATCCCTACAATCGTCAAGATCCTTTTCCGTAGTGAAGCAAAGTATTCATTAAGTACCTCAACTGTCTCCTCCTGTTTCATACAAGTTTTTCCACTGTCACACTTGATTAGTCCTATTATCTCACGACTTATCTTCTTGCTCTTCACATACTTGTTCAGTGCCTTGGGGTTTTCCTTAATCCTTTCCCACAAGGCCTTCTCATGGCTCTTTCAGTCTCTCCGAATTTCATTCTTAAGCTCATTCCTGCTAGCCTTATGATTTTCTAGATCTCAATCACGGTCTAGTTTTTGCACCTTTCGCAAGTTCTCCTTTTCTTCTTGACTAGAAGTATAACTGTCTTTGTACACCACAGTTCCTGTATCCTACCATCCTTTCCCTGTCTCATTGAAACGTACCGCTGTAGGACCCCACGAAAATATCCCTTGAACATTTTCCAGAATTCTTCCGTACGTTTCCCTGAGAACTTTTTTTTTTTTTTTTTTACAATTTATGCTTCCATTTTCCTGCCTGATAGCCTCATATTTTGCCTTGTCCAATCAAACCTTTCCCTAACTTGTCTGTTCCTATCCCTCCACAATGCTGTGGTAAAGGAGAGAGAATTGTGATAACTGGCTCCAAAATGCACTTCCACTGTGATACTTGACAACTGACCAGTTTCATTTCCCAATACCTGAATAAATACAACCTCTCCTCTGGTAGGCTTATCTACATATTGTGTCAAGAACCCTTCCTCAACACACAACTCCATCCCATCTAAATCCTTCACTCTAGGAAGATGCCAATCAATATCTGGAAAATTAAAATTTCCCACCACAACACCCCTGCTATTATTGTACCTCACTTCACTTGGAATATAAGAGCAGGGATGTGATGTTGAGGCTCTATAAGGCACTCGTGAGACCACACTTGGAGTATTTTGGGCAGTTTTGGACTCATTATTTTAGAAATATATTCTGACATTGGAGAAGGTTCAGAGAAGCTGCACAAGAATGATTCCAGGAATGAAATGGTTACCGCATGAGGAACGTCTGGCAGCTCTTCGGCTGTATTCCCTTGAGCTCAGGAGAATGAGGTGGGATCTCGGAGAAACATTCCGAATTTTAAAAGGCGTGAAAAGATATGGCAAAGTTATTTCCCATGGTAAGGGACTCCAGGAAAATAGGGCACGATTTCGGGATTGAAGGACGTCCTTTGAGAACTGAGATGCGGACAAATTACTTCAGTCAGAGGGTTGTAAATCTGTGGAATTTGTCGCCACCAGCAACTGTGGAGGCGAAGTCGTTGGGAGTATTTAAGGCAGTGATAGATAGGTTCTTGATTAACCAGGGCGTCAAAGGGTATGGGGTGAAACCGGGCGAAAGGGGATGACTGGAAGAATTGGATCAGGCCATGATTGAATGGCGGAGCAGACTCGATGGGCCGAATCTGCTCCTGTATCTTCTGGTCTTATGAGCTGAATCCTTTCAAGAACCTGAGGATAGTTAAGTCTCTGGTGCCGGGGGATATTTACTCCAGTTTTCTAAGGGAAGAGCAGTATGGTCTTTAGGCGCTTTTGGCGATGGACTTTGCGTCCTACTGCCCTCTTCAGTCGTACCGGCGGATTGCAAGGAGTAAATGTTTATTTTTTGTTCAAAGAATCTAATGGGGATAATGGCGGGAATCATAGAACAGTAAAGCTTATGCCATTGTGTGTAAAATGCTCCAGTAGATATCCAGGCAGTATATACAGGCATTTGAAGAAATAGAGTCTGATTAGAGATGGTCAGCATGGTCTTGCCAGGTGCAGGTCATGTCTCAAGAATGTGATTGAATTCTTTCTGATGCTGCAAACCACGTTAATGGTTTGTAGGAGGATGGTGTATACATGAATTTTATTAAGATGTTTAATAAGATTCCTCATTGTTGGCCCACTCAGAAAGTCATGTGATAGGGGATCCAGAGAATCTTGTCTGTGTAGGAAGGACTGGCGTGCCCAAGAGACAGTGGGCGAGCAGTTGGAGATTATTGCACCTGGAGGTCAATGAGATGCTGTGATCCGTAGCGATCTGTTCTGTGACTCCTGGATTTTCTGAATTTTACAAATGAGTTGGATGAGGAAATGGATAGACATAGTAAACAGGCAAAACATGGATGCTGTTATGGATCATGTGGTGGGTTATCTCAAGTTACAAACTGGGCATTGATAGATGGGTTGAGAAATGGCAGGTCAAGTTGAGTATGGGAAGAGTGAAGAATTACACTTTGAAAGGCCGTATTTGATTGCAGAATCCATGGTTAATGACAGTTTACTGTAATTGAAAATATTGAAGAGCAGAAGCACTTTCAACGTTGACGTCCATTATCCCTTAATGTTTCCGCGCCATTAAATAGAATGGTTCAGAGTGTCTATGGATGGTTTAGGATAAACCGCCCGGGGAACGAGTTCAATAGCCGCGAGGTAATGTTGCAGCTCTATAAAACTCGAGTTAAACCACACTGGGAAATTGTGCTACACCCCAGATTGGAAACATCTGAAAAGGGGAGGGAATTTTAAAGCGATTTTTTGGTAATGTATAGGGGCTGCCAAAAGTGTGTTTTTACGCATAGTAGTGAGTGTGTGAAACGCAGTATCAATGGTGGTAGTATAGACACATGCATTAGGATCAATTCAGAGATTTTCTTAGCACACGGATAACGGAGCAATAGACGGCTTTGTCGGAGAACAAGTTTAGAGGCGCTAAAACATCAAGGACCAAAGGGGCTACAAAAACCTGCACTGTTCAGTGTTTTCTTATCTATGTACAGGATAAACTAGGATGGTCCGCACAGTTTATAATAGGGAGGATCATGCCTGGGCAATGTTTCAGGAGCTCAGGGTAGGGACAGAGATCAGTGACCACACCGGGGTCGTGGAGATATTACAGGAGCCGAAGGAAGCTGTTCAAAACCGTTCCTTCCCTTGAAAGAGCAAAGTGAGGAGAGTTTCTTCTCTTTCTCGCCGCTTCGCTCCCCGCCCGACCGTGCATGAGCACAAGGCTGGTACTGTAACGTCTCTGGTTCATTAACTAACGCAATCACGGACAGAGCATTCGGATGCCACTTACCCTGACTGCTTCGAGCTGAAGTAATACGATAACCTGATGGAGAGGGTGGAAAAATAAGAAAAATAATTAATGGTCCGACATCGTGAAGTTAATTGTCACCCACAATCCACATCTCACTGACACTCAACACTGATCCCTTCCCGATATGCTCAGAGGCAGCACCGGGACATCAAACTACCTTCCCTTTGGACACGTTGACCCTCCAGCTTCAACATCAAGTTCAAATTTTCCACCAAACTTCTTTCCTCCGTTTGCTCCAAACCGTGGAGCCCTACTGCGGTTCGCTGGGGCACCGGCCCAGCTTATCTGCCCTCTCACACAGGCACACACAATGCAGCAGTCACACTTTATCAGTTCTTGGAGGAGTAGCGTGACGACGGAGGCTTCTGGAATAGAAAGCGTACGATCACACTGACTGGTTTGCACTACAGGCTCTGCAATAGCTGCTAGAACATTAATGAACAGTCATGTAATGTGAATAACAACATGTGTCAAATTACAAGTTTGATCTCACGGGGATCTTCAACTTCCCCGATACAAAAATGTACATTCTCAGTGCAAGAGTAATAGACGGGGAGAATGTATTAAATGTATCCAGGATGCTTTATTAAATCATCGTGCACACTCCAGCGAGAGGAGGTGCTGGAGTGAAAAAGCAAACGTATGTAAAGCTCCCTAATTTCGGATCAAACGGTGGGAATCGAGAGTATAACGAAGCCAGTAAAGAACGAAAAATGCGAACGAGGAAAACCAAAAGGGGACGTGAAAAGTCCCTGGCAAGCAGGATTAAAGTGAATTTAATTAAGCAGTATTCAATAGAAACATCAACAGCAAATGACTAACTATGGACAGTGTATAATCATTTCACTTTGAGGAGCTAGGGAAGGCTTTGTTTGCTTCAATGCGGAAAATGTAAGTGACGTATTCACTGAGTATTTTGCTTCCGTATTTATCAAGGTAAAAGACATGGAGGAGCAACAGATCGGAGCTCAGTGTATAAATATGTTAGGTGTTCAGAGGTGAAGTAGGAGAAGGAAGTGTTGGGCCTCCGAATGAGTTTTCAGGTGGATAAGTCTCCAGGACCTGATGGAATTTCCACAGGTTAGAGAAGGAAGAAAGAAAAGGAATTGCACGGTCCTTGGCAAATATCTCCTCCCTAGCCATGTGAGAGATCCTGGAGGACTGAATACTGGCTAACATTTTACATCTACATGAAAAGGGGAAAAAAGAGAAATGCTGGAAACTATTTACACGTGAGTTTCACGTTAGTTTCTTACAAGAGAGAATTAGTTGCTGAAGGGCCTTTTTGAATCTGGAGTTCTAATTAGTGAAGCTCAGCAGGGATCTGGGCTGGGACCCCTTCTGTTCGTGATGTGAATAAATAAGCGGGACGCAAATGTCGACAGATTTGTTAGTAAGTTTTTGGATGATACCCAGATTTGTGGAGTTGTGGATAGTTTAGAAAAAACTTGCAAAACGTACAGCGCAACATTGATCAGTTGCAGATATAGACTGAAAAAATGGTAGAAGGAGTTTAACCCCGATGAATTTGGAATGTTGCACCTTGGTCGGGCAAATGCGAGGAGCAAGTACTCTGCTATTGAAAAAAACCCTTAATTATTTTGCTGCTTAGAGAGATCTTGAAGTCCAAGTACATAGCACCTCGGAAACAGTTACAAAGGTCGATAAGGCGGTTAAGGAAGCTTATGCAATGTTTGCTTTTATTAGTTAAGATATTTAGTACAAATGGCAATAGGTTATGTTGTAAATTTATGAAAATCTAGAGTATTGCATATAATTCTAGTCATGCCACCGTAGGAAGGATGTTGAGGGTTTGGATAGAGAGCAGAAGAGGATTACCAGGATGCTGCCTGGTTTAGAAGCCAAGTGCTAACATTAGACACGACAACTTTTGTTTGCTTTGGAGCGAAGGAAGCTGACTGGGAATTGTGAGAGGCGCAGATAGAGTACACAGGCAGTTTCTTTTTCCCAGGGTATATATATCTAATAACAGAGGTCATGGATTGTAGATGAGAGAGGGTATGTTCGAAGGCGATGTGAGGGGTAACTTTTAATCCAGAGAGTGGTGAATGTTTGGACTGTGCTGTCTAGCGTGGTGGTAGAGGCAAATACATCAGAGGTTTTAGGAGATGGTAAGATAGGAAACTCTGTGATTGTGAGGAAGACGGAAGAATATGGGCATTGTGTAAGTAAGAGGGATTCGTTTGGCGGGGGGTGGGGTTCATTTACTTTCCAGTTCGGCACAATATTGTTGACCAAAGGGCCTGTTCCAATGCTGTATTCTTCTATGTTCTTTGTTATCTCCCTCCCACCCTTCCGGCAGCATGAAAGCACACCCAATGTTGCGACGGGCCTGGTTCATTTAACGCCTCCAGACAAACACAGCTTTCGAATTCCACTTACCAGCCGATAACGACTTGTTTTATCCAGGACCATCTCCTATTTGAAGAATATGAAGAAGATACAAAAGTTGGTTATGTGAAAAACTCTCTGAGAAACGGTGCAATGTTCACTCAGCCTTCTCTTTGTGCGCACTATGGGTTGAGGTGCTATTTTAAGTGGGACGGTACAGAGGGTCCATATGTTACCGACACTCAGCACTAAAGTGAGGTGAGGGGCTGTAGGATGTGTGAAGCCGAACAGATTGTAAGCATTTTCGTAACACTGTGCATATATTGTTATTACGTTTTCTTTATTTACATAATTCATTGTGAGTTATATATAGGAGGTACCTGAATGGCATACGCCATTATGGCAATTCGTTCCATGTGAGTACCTCACGAATAGAACAATAAGTAGACAAGTTACCCCGGACATCTCTGTATTTCATTGGATTATTTTCCAGAGTTAGTGAACATAACAGCACGGGAAACGAAGGCGTCAATGTTTTGAGCAGAGTGGGGGAAGGATATCCTGGGTCAGATCTCCTTCTTCTCATAAAACAGGACAAAAGTGTGAGCACATTTCCCGTATAGTATCTGCAGGGACTGGGAGTGTTGGCTCTAATAACCAGGCGAGACTATAGCTGTGCGACGTGTGCAGTCAAGGGGAGCACAACATTTCCAGGAAGACCATATTTTAAGGTATAAGGAGAACAAACGAGAGATTTCAGGGCATATTGGACCAATTGAAAGTGACTCTCCACCTCATATTCTCGATATTGATATTTATTGCTTATTCAGCTATTATTATTATTTCTTATTTTCCATCTTGCCTTCCAATACTTTGTTGTATCTGGTACATTGGTCGCCAATACCATAAAATCAGAAGAGCTTAGGATCATAAGACATAGGAGAAGGATGCGGCTATTTGGCACATGAAGTCTGCTGCACTATTTTATCATAGCTGATCCATTTTTTCCCCTCTCAGTCACAATCTCCTGCCTTCTCAAGTATCCTTTCATGTCCTGACTAATCAGGGTTCAATCAAGCTGTGCCTAAAATATACTAAATAACTTGGCCACACAGCTGCCCGTGGCAACAATTTCCACATATTTACAATTGTCTAGCTGAAGACATTCCGCCACATCCCCTTTCTAAAGGACATCCCTCTATTCTCCTGTTGGCTCTGGCCTCAGATTCCCGCACAATGGGATGCAAGCCTTCCAGAGTTTCCCTATCAAAGCCATTCAGCGTTGCATGGGCTTGAATTCTAGACAGTAGAGGCCGAGAGCCATCCAATGTTCTTCATATGATAATCTTTCCAATCCTGGACTTATTTTCCTGAACCTCATACATCCTCTGAATTTTCAAAAATGTCAGCACATCCTTTCTTAGAAAAGGGGCCCGAAACTGTATACAATCTCTAAGTGAGTCCTCATCTCTGCTTTATAAAGCCTTAATAATACGTCTTTGCTTTCTTTTATTCTACTCCTCTGGAAATAGATGCCTAACATCGTATTTGCCTTCCTCACCACCGATTCAGCCGGGAAACTTAACTTCACATTCTTGCCCGAGGGCACCCGAAATCATGTGCTCCTCAGATTTTTGGTTTTGTTTCTGCGCTTGGAAGATAATCTGCCCTTTTATTTCTTCTGCCAATTGCCTGACTATCAACCTTCTGAAAAGTACTCCATCTGCCACCTCTTTGTGCATTTCCCTACTCTGTCTAGGTCTGTCTGTGGGGTCTCATCCTCCTCCAAACTTTATGAAACTTCACCTATTTTCGTATCATCTGCAAATTTTCCCCGAAAGAAAATGACAGTTTCCTCATCCAAAATCATTGACATGTAACGTAAGAAAGAAGCTGTCCCAACCCAGATCCCTGAGGGCAACCCTAGTCACCGGCAGCCAAACAGAAAAGTCTCCCTTCTTTCCCACAATTTGCCTTCTGCAAATCAATGCTAGTGTAGTTTTTGTAATACCATGGACCCTTACATTATTATGCAACCTCACGAGCGGTACTTTCTGAAGATTCATGTACACAACATACCGTTTTTCTATCCTGCTTGTTAGTTTCTCAAATTATTCCAACAGATTTTCAGGCAAGAGGTTCCGTTGAGGAAACCATGCTGACAAGTGACTATTTTACATGCGCCTCCAAAACGCCAAACCACATCCTTATCAACTTACTCCAACATTTTACCAACCACTGATGTCTAACGAACTTTCCTACAATTTTGTTAGTTGTGCCTCTCCTGCTTCTTGACGAGGGGCATGACATTTGCAATTTTCCATTCCTTCGCAACAGTGCCAGGATTTCTTTCTTGAAACATCTCAACTAATGCCTCTACCATCTCTTCAGTCACCTTCTCAGAAGCCTGGAATGTATGCCATCCTGTCCAGGAGACATCCACATTAGACCTTTCAGTTTCCAAGAACTTTCTCCCTTGAAATGGCAACTTCTGACATTTCTGCCCACAGAGACTCTCTATCTGCTCGAGTTTACATAGTAACATTTGATGCAAAATATATATTCAGTTCGTCCGCCATTTCATTGTCTCCTATTACTAGCTCTCCAGTATCATTTCCCAACAGTCCGATATCCACTCACGTCTCTCTTGTACACATTATGTATCTGAACAAACCTTTGACATTGTCTTTAATATTATTTAGTAGTTTGCTACGCATTCCATATTTTCCTTTTTAATAACTTTTTATTTCTCTTCTGTTCTTTTTTTAAAAAGGCTTCCCCATCCTCTAACTTCACACTAATTGCTTTTGTGCTAGTTTTGACATCTCTTTTCAGCGAACGTTATGACGCATTTCCTTTATAAGGCTTCTTCCACTTGTGGTTGTATACATTCACGCCTTCCTGATTGTTTCCAGAAATTCCAGCATTGATTCTGTGTCTCCAGCCGTCCCAGTGGTCTTTTCCAATTAATTTTAGTAAACTGCTTTCTCATGCCGCTGCAATTCCCTTTACTCCACTGTAATGATGATACATTTGACTCTAGCTTCTCCGTCTCAAATGCCAGTGTAAATTCTATTATAGTATGATCACTTTCCCCATGACGGCTATTACCTTAAACTCTCTGATCTAAAGAGCAATCTTGTAACCATTCTAGAAATGTCCACTCTAGGATCCTGCACCAAAATGATTTTCCCAATCTATCTGCATATTGAAATCCCCTATGACTATTCTAACATTCCATGTTTTGCATGCATTTTTATCCCGTTTTCCTTTGTAGACCATATCCTTACCGCCCAAGAGACAGTTTGTATCGAAAGGGCTTGCCAGTCTGTATATCAGCTTTTTTTTTACCCTTGCTGTTCCTTAGATTTACCCACAACGAATCAAAACATTCAGACGCTTTGGTAACCCTTTCTAATTAGTCGATTTGAGTTTTTATCAGCAGAGGTATGCCACCCCCTGTGCCTACCTGTCTGTCGTTTCGATACAACCTGTGTCTTGGATGTTAAGCTCCAAGCTGTCATCTTTCAAAAAAAGATTTAGTGATGCCATAACGTCATACGCGTCAACTGTGACACAAGACCATCTCACCTATTCCGTATATCACCTTCAATACGGAATTCACCCTTTTACAAACGTTTGTGCTTTGCAACTCATGTTGTCCACTGCCATTCTGTCGCATCGTCAGAGCACTCCGTGCTCGCAGTCTCACTGCATACTGTCTCTGTCTGGAAACCAAATACCTCATGTTCGGCACTCGCACTCTGGCTGCCATTTCTTTGCCAAATTAGCTGAAACCGTTCATAAATCTGAAGGACTGACTCCTACACCAATTCCGCAGCCACGCATTCACCTGTCAAGTCATCGTATCCTTCCCCCACTGGCGATATCGAGACATTAATCACGCTATTACTGTCCTGCAGGTCCGTTTTTCAGCTTTTTATCCAGCTCCCTCAATTCTCTCTTCAGGACCTCCTCACTTGTTATAACTACGTTATTGGTGCCAGAATGCTGACCTTCACCCCGCAGAATGTCTTGGACCTGATCAGAAACATCTCTGATCCTGTCAGCAGGGAGGAAACATACCATCCGAGTCTGGCTATCGCGCCCACACAATCTTGTCTCTGTTCCTCCGACTATGGATTCTCCTATCACCACTGCAGTCTCCTCAGCTCTCTTATTCTCTGAGCCACAGCACCAAATACAGCGCCAAGGGCCGGTCAGTGCTGCTCGTCCATGCTCTCAACAGCATGCAAGTTGGTATACTGTTCATTAGGGGAAGCGACGACACTTCCTTTCCTTCTCCTGACAGTCTCCTAGTTGCCTTTCTTCTGCAACCTCAGGGTGATAAAATGCCTATAGATCCTAGCTATCAGCTTCCCATTCTCAAGTTTGAGTCGAAGGTCATAGACCCGCAGCTCCAGTTCCTTATGTCACTGCGGATCTGCAGCTCGGTTCTCCTGGTGCAGATGTGCACCGGGAGACTGGGGATCTCCCAGAGTTTCCATCTCGCACATACCGTACGAAACACTGCCGTGCAGCCATTCCCGCTATTGTTCCATAACAGACGGGAAATCAAGAATTAAGTATCAAAGAGAATCTTGCGAACAAGAGGAAGGTTCTGGAATCCAAGAAACACACACAGAATACTGGACGAATTCAGGAGAGGAGGCAGCATCTATACAAAAAAACGTACTCTCGAAGCTTCAGGCTGAAACACTTCGGCAGGACTGGAGGAAAAAAAAAACTGAGCACTAGATGGAAAAGGTGTGTTGCGGGGAGTGAAGGACAGAAACACAATGTGATAAGTGAAACAAGGGGGAAGGGTGAAGTGCAGAGCTGGAAAGTTGATTGGTGAAAGAGAAATAAAGCCATTGGGGAATGAAGGTGGTGGAGGAGTGATTTGTAGCTCCAGAGAGAGGCGACGTGCGGCAAAGGACATAAGTTGCGAGAAGGAAAAGGGCATTGGAAGTGGTAACGAAACCATTTTAAAATCACCATATTAACAGCGGAGGTGGTCAGGCGATACATTCTGAAAGTTACAGGCTTGTGACCCTTATTTCAGTCGTTGGTAAAATGTTGGATGCTGCTATTACGAGTGCGCTTTTGATGTAGTTGGACTCACGTTATGTGTTAGGCTCAATTCAGCATAGTTTCCTTCAGGGGAATAATGACTGAAAAATCTGTTAGTATTTTTTGAGGAAATAAAGGAAGGCTTGATCATAAGACAAGAAAAGCATAAACATATAAGACACATGAGCAAACTTTGGCCATTCATCTCACCGAGTCTGATCCACCATTCCATAACGGCTGATCCCGGACCACACTCACCCCATGAACCGGCCTTCTCAATATCCTTTGATGCTCTCACTAATCAGGGAAAGATCAACTTTCGCATGAAAATGCGCAAGAACTTACCCATATTGGGTTCTCTGGGTTTGTCTGGCAGTTTCCCGTTGCAATAGCTATAGCACTCATGCCTGCTCCTTGGCGCTCACGGACCACTGGAACATTGCTGGTGCCTTCGTCAATGAAGCCGATGTAAACCCAAATTCAGTCCGTCTGCCATTGGTTTCCCTTCCATTTCTACATCAGCAGCATAATTTTCCAGTGGCCCACTACCAACTCTCAGCTCCCTTTTACTCAAGATAATTGAAAAAAAAAGAACTTTTGATATCCTACAATATATTATCGGCTACTCTGCAGTCAAATTTCATCTTTTCCCTTCTCATCACTTTTTAGTTGCCTTTTGTTGGATATTTAAATAAGAAACATACCAAACATCCAACTTCCCGCTCACTTTCGCTACCTAAGATGTGCTTCCTTTTTTTAATACAATCCTTACCGCCGTTTGTCAGCCACGGTTGCCTATCTCTGCCGCTTGAGAACACTTTCCTCTGCGGCATATCTGTCCTGCGCCTTGTGAATTATTCCCAGTAATTCAGACAACTGCTCTGTTGTCAACCCCGCCAGTATCCTCCTCCAATCCACCTCGGCAAAGTCTTTCCTCCTGCCCCTGTATTGCGATATTGATTCATGTGAGTCATGCTACTCCCTCTCAAATTGTAGAATTAATTTAATCATATTATGGTCACTGCCTCCTAAAGGTGCTTTACATTAAGCTCCCGAATGCGACCTGTGTTATTACAGAACAACCAATCCAAGATTGCCTTTCCCCGACTAAACTTGAGCACAGGCCGCGCGAAAAAGCCATCTTGTAGGCGATCAACAAATTCCCTGTGTTGCAATCCGACACCAATCTTTTTTTTTTTCCACAATCCCCTTGCATATTGCAGTCCTGCATTACAAATGTGTCATTACAATTCTTACATACCTTTTCTAGCTCATTTTGCAATCTGAAGCACACATCTTGGCTACTAATTTGAGGCCTATATATGATTCCCACAATATTTTTTCCCAGTTTCAGTTTCTTCACTCCAGCTACAACGGTTCAACACACTTTGACGCTATGTCAACTCTTTATAATGATGCAACACCGTCTGAAAGCAACAGATCCACAACATCGCCGATACCTTCCTTTCAGTACACAGTATATCATTTGATGTTAAGCTCCTAGCTATGCTCTTTTTCCGCCACGACTTACATATTACAGCGCTAATTGCGCCACAAGTTCGTCCACCTTATTTTGATTGCAACGTGCAATACGTACAGCACCTTCAGTTCAGCATTTTTAGTCCTTTTGAATTTTGCCTCTGTGGCAGAATTTAACTCTTTGTTCTGTCTACATTTCTACCCAATCATTAACTTCTCCTCCATTACATGCCCGTTAAACCCATCATCTGTATATAAACCCGCGGGATCATGCTCAACAATACATCTTGCTTTCCGTTACACTGCCATGTTGTTTCACACCACTTTCGACAGCTCTACTAAATCTGAGAAAGTCAATTGCTGTTGCTTTCTTAGATTTTCAGAAGGCCTTTCACAAGGTGCCGCACATGAGGCTGCTAAACGAGCTAAGGTCACATGGTATTACTGGAGCACTCCCAACCCTTCCGTCAGCTTGAGCACCCACCCAATACAGCAGCTCTTTTGGCTCACTTATCGCCCCGCGCACAGTCACAATCTTCAATATCCACTTACCTGTAACGAGACGCTTCCTGAGGTGAAGGAATTGCTTTTACGCGGTACCTGTGTTCAAAAATAGAAATAATTATATCCCGGCTCATCAAACCATTATTTCGTTCGTTTCCCGATCCTGCGTGAGCGTCCTACTGGTGTGATTCACTTTAAAAACTTTCGAGCATGTCAGTTTGAAAATAAATGCGTTTGAAGAATGTGAGGGAAACAAAGAATTAGAGGACGTGCCAGCAAAGCAGGATGCTCAGCGACGCAACACTGCGACGGGCAGGGTGCAGAGAGGCGAGTTCGGAGCTGGTGCAGAGAGAGGAGCTCGGAGATATTCCAGAACTCGGGTGATTACTAAACAGGGCAAAAGGCTGAGCACATGAACTGGGTTGAAGAGCTGGCCTTGAATGATCACGTGAGATCTCAGCACCTGACGTTGTGCGATTTATACGGACAAAGCAAAATAACCCTGGAAAAACTCTTTTGTGGATAAGGAAACAATAAGCGATAGGGGAGAAGGGACAAAGCATTCAAATTGAACATAATGCTGGAGAGGTTTGAATATGATTCAGGGAAATGATCTATGATCGTAATAAATACTTTGCATCCGTTTTCAATGCAGAAGGCACCAGCAACTTGGCCAATTTTCAAGGGGAATGCATTGTGTGGCCTTTCAATCAACAGAGGTGGATTCATTAGAAAAGGCAGAAAATTCAAATTCAGGTGTCACGACAGATCCTTTGAGTATGCTCGGCTTTAAATAGCGCCAGTCTAAGATCCCCAGGTTCAGGCGAGGGCAAAGCATCTGACAACTTTATCATTGTGTTCCTATTTCTCCATTCTGTTGGCGGGAATTACTACATGGGCAGTGTTCTGTGTTTGCGATGCGGGAAATTAGAAACATCAGGATAATCAAGTCTGCCCCAGTGCACCGAGCTGCAGCTTCTGAGGGAAAGTTTGACGGAACTGGAGCAGCAGTTAATGATCCACAACTCATTCGGTAGAGATGTCTCAGCTCGGGTGCAAGGGATTCCCGAGAGCAAGCGTGAGCAGGAATGACAAGGTGAGGAGGTCCAGAGAGAGTTTCTAGGGAGCTCGATATAAAGCTGACAAACCGAACCTCCAGGGCTGCAATCCCTGCACAATCCAGTGCGTGAATAGAGATAGCTTTTCATCAGTGCGACTGAGACTTTGATTGCAGAGATTCTCGTCAGTTGTTTATGTTTTCGGAATCGAGGAGCGACCAATCAGCAAGCGGTAGTGCGAAAGCAGTGATACTTTTCAGTCAGGGACAGGCAAAAGATTAAAAATGAACATATTTTCCAGCCATTTTTTCCTGAGGACAGGGGCGCAGCAAAAGAGTTTTTATTTAATCCGGTGACGATTCAGATTTTGAGGGAAGTCTGTCTTTTTTTTTTTCAGGCTTTTTATCTGATTTTAGGAGCAACCACTCAGAAAGTGGGATTCAGTAGAGAAGGCCCAGAAGACGACGTGATCGATCGGAGATACCGGTTTGCAGAACTAAGCGCACCAACAAGTTTCCGTGTAGCACAGCAGTGGTTGATCTCCCCTAGGGAACTAATATCCTGGAGGGGAGGTTTGCTAAGGCTACTGGGGACAGTTTAAGTTAGAATTGCTGGTGGGTGGGAACAGAACTAAAGGGATGAATAAAAGGGAGGTTGGCTCACCAATACAGAAAGCTTGGAGAGTGTGTGAAAGGGAGGATAGGCCGGGGATAGAGAAGGAACACGCTCAGACCGATGGTTTGAGATGTGTCTATTTTACTGCTAGGAGGATTATGAATAAAGCGGATGAGCTTAGAGCATGGATCAGCACTTGGAGCTATGATGTTGTGGCCATTATAGAGGCTTGGATGGTTCAGGAGCAGGAATGGTTACTTCAAGTGCCAGGCTTTAGATGTTTCAGAAAGGACAGGGAGAGAGGCAAAAGAGGTAGAGGCGTGAAAATATTGATCAGAGATAGATTCACGGCTGCAGAAAAGGGGGAATTCAGGGAGGGATTGACAACGGAGTCTCTGTGGTTGGAGGTTATGAATTGTAAGGGGTCAATAAATCTACTGATGTCATGGTCCAGATCGGGGTCCCTTTAAATTTACTTTGTTTACGTTACGATCCGGACCGCGGACTCCCTGTTTCCCTTTGGTTCCCAGTTTTCCCGTGTCCCTCAGGCTTGGTGATACGAGGCAATTTACTCTCGGCTGAACCGGCAGTTTATAGTCTCCGACTTTCTGCCGTTCGTGCGAGAGCGTTTGCAAAGTCACTAAAGGTACGGCGCGCCAACGTCATCTGGCCGGAGCAAGCTTAGTCTCCGCCCGAAGCGAGTGCCAGTAAGTCGCCTTTCCTCACCGGAGCAACGCTGTCAAGTTACCTCGCCAAAGCGAGCCTGCAAAGTTTCCTCACCGAGGCGGATCAGTCCCTTAACCCGCCGGAGGGAATCAAGAGCCGCTTTCTTCTGTTCCCGGGCCGAGTCTAGAGCTCGCCACTACCCAGGGGCTCCAAGTACCACGTCCTGGCCCTGGCGGCATCCAAGTACCACGTCCTGGCCCTGGCGGTATCCAAGCACCAAGTCCTGGCACAGGCGGCATCCAAGCACCAAGTCAAGTCCTGGGCCTCGCGGCATCCAAGTAGCAAGTCAAGTCCTGTCCCTGGCGGCATGCAAGTACCACGTCCTGGCCCTGGCGGCATACAAGTACCAAGTCCTGGCCCTGGTGGCATACAGGTACCAAGTCCTGGCCCTGGTGGCATCCAAGTACCAAGTCAAGTCCTGGTCCTGGCGGCCTCCAAGTACCAAATCAAGTCCTGGACCTGGCAGCATCCGAGTCTCATGTCAAGTCCTGTCCCTGGTGGTCTGTAATTCCGAGTCCCAACCCAAACCCTTAGTCCCGACCTGCTAGACTCAAGAGCCAAGATCCAGCCTGCTAACCTCTCAAGATGTTTCTTGCATTTGGGTCCACCCTCGTTCCCAACGCCCCCCATTGTGACAACTGGATGTTTTTTATAGACGACCCAATAGTCGCAGGGACATCGTGGAGCAGGTAGGGGACAGATTCTGAGAAGGAGTAATAATAACAGGGTTGTTGTGGTAGGAGATCTTAAATTCCCAAATATTGATTGGCATCTACCGACAGTGAGGGGACTAGATGGTTTGGAGTTTGTTAGTTGTGTTCAGGAAGGTTTCTTGACAAAATAGGTCTCTAAGCCTACAAGAGGAGAGGCCGTGCTTGATCTGGTATTGGGAAATGAACCTGGTCAAGTGTCAGGTCTCCCAGCGGTTGACCATTTTGTAGATAGTATTCACAATTGTACCTAGTTTACCGTAGTATTGGAGAGGGAAAGGAAAACACACGTTAGGGAAACGTTTAATTGAAATAAGGGAAAACATGAGGCTATCGGGCAGGAACTTGGAAGCATAAATTGGAAACAGATATTCTCAGGGAAACGTGCGGAAGAAATGTAGAAAATGTTCAGGGGATATCTGCGTGGGGTTCTGCATAGGTACGTTCCAATGAGAGAGGGAAAGGGTAGTAGTGTACAGAAACCGTGGTGTATAAAGGCTGTTGTTAATCTCGTCAAGAAGAAAAGAAGAGCTTACGAAAGGTTCAAAGAACTAGCTAATGGTAAAGATCTAGAAGATTATAAGGCTAGCAGGAAGGAGCTTAAGAAAGAAATTGGGAGACCCAGAAGGGGCCATGAGGGTGCTTTGACGGACAGGATTGTGGAAAACCCCAAGTCATTCTGCAAGTATGCGAAGAGCAAGAGGATAACATATGAGATAACAGAACCAATCAAATGTGAGAGTGGTAAAGTGTGCATGGAACCGGAGGGCACTTAATGAATACTTTGCTTCAGTATTCATCAAGGAAAAAGGATCTTGACGATAGTAGGGATGATTTGCAGCGGGCTGATAAGCTTGGGCATGTAGATATTAAGGAGACGGGTGTACTAGCGCTTTTGGAAAGCATCAAGTTGGATAAGTCCCGTGGACCGGATGAGATGTACCCAGGGCTACCGTGGGTAGCGAGAGAGAAGATTGTTGAGCCTCTAGCGATGATCGTTGCATCATAAATGGGGATGGGAGAGGTTCCGGAAGATCGGAGGTTTACGATGTTTTCCTCTTATTGAAGAAATTGAGTAGGGATAGCCCGGGAAATTACTGACCATTGAATGTTACTTCAGCGGTTGACACGTTGATCGAGAAAATCTTGAGAGTCAGGGTTTACGAACATTTGGAGAGGCATAATATGATTAGAAATAGTCAGCATTGCTTTGTCATAGGCAGGTCGTGCCTTACGAGCCTCATTGAATATTTTTGAGGATGTGACTGAACACATTGATGAAGGAAGAGCAGTAGATGTAGTGTATATGGATTTCACCAAGACATTTGATAAGGTACCACATGCAAGGTTTACTGAGAAAGTAAGGAGGCATAAGATCTAAGGGGACATTGCTTTGTCGTTCCAGAACTGGCTTGCCCAAAGAAGACAAAGAGTGGTTGTAGATGGGTCATGTTCTGCATGGAATTCGGTGCCTCAAGGGTCTGTTCTGGGACCCTTACTCTTTGTGATTTTTATGAATGACCCAGATGAGGAAGTGGAGGGATGGGTTAGTAAGTTTGCAGATGACACAAACCTTGGATGTGTTGTGGATAGTGTGGAGGGCTATCTGAGGTTGCAGCGGGACATTAATAGGATACAAAACTGGGCTGAGATGTGGCGTCCGGAGTTCAACCCAGATATGTGTGAAATGGGTCATTTTGGTAGGTCAAATATAATGGCAGAATGTAGCTTTAATGGTAAGGCTCTAGGCTGTGTGGAGGATCAGAGATTCCCTGGGGTCCGAGTCTATAGGACGCTCAAAGGAGCTGCGCAGGTTGACTCTGTGGTTAATAATGCGTACGGTGTATTGGCCTTCATCAATCGTAGAATTGAAATTAGGAGACGAGAGGTAGTGTTATAAGACCCTGGTCAGACCCCATTTGGAGTATTGTGCTCAGTTCTGGTCGCCTCACTACAGGAAGGATATTGAAGCCATAGAAAGGGTGCAGAGGATATACACAAGAATGTTGCCTGGATTGGGGAGCATGCCTTATGAGAATAGGTTGAGTGAACTCGGCCTTTTCTCCTTGGATCAACGGAGGATGAGAGGTGACTTGACAGAGGTGTATGAAATGATGAGAGGCATTGATCGTCTGCATGGTAAGAGGCTTTTTCCCAGGGCTGAAATGGTTGCTACAAGACGACACAGGTTTAAGCTGCTGGGGAGTAGGTACAGAGGAGATGTCAGGGGTAAGTTTTTCACCCAGAGAGTGGTGAATGCGTGGAATGGGCTGCCGGCAACGGTGGTGGAGACGCATACAATAGGGTCTTTTAGGAGACTTTTGGATCGGGAATGGAGCTTAAAATGGGGGCTATAGGTAAGCCTAGTAATTTCTGAGGTAGGAACATGTTCGGCACAACTTTGCGGGGCCAGATTGCCTGTATTCTGCTGTAGGTTATCGATGTTTCTATGTTTCTATGACTAAAGTGTGGATGGGAGATTCATCACTCAGTAGAACAGAAACCATATTTTGCTGTCGCGCTAGAGTCATCCGAATGGTATTTTCCCTTCCTGGTGTCACAATTAGGGATGTCTGGTGTCGAGTCTAAGGTATTCCCACGGGACTGGATTAGCAGCCAGTAGTCCTGTTGTACACCGACACCAATGACATAGGTAGACAAGGTGAAGAGGTCATGAAGAGAGTTTTTAGGCAGCTATGTAGGAAGCTGACAAACAGGACTTCAAGGGTGATCAGCTCTTGCTCCCTGTACCACGTGCCAGTGAAAGTAGGAACAGACTGATTTGGCAGGTGAATGTGTGGCTGAGGAACTGATGCAGCGGGCAGGGGTTAAAGTTATTGATCATTGGGATCTCTTCTGGGGAAGGCGTGACCCATGCAATAGGGACGGTTGCACCTCAGCCTTAGGAATTCGAAAGTCCTTACGGGCAGGGTAAAAAAGTTAATACGGATATGTTTAAATTAGTTTAGCAGGGTGATGTGAATCGAAGTGACAGTGCCAAACATGAAGTAGTTGGTTTACAAACAGAAGCAGTGTGTAGTGAGACTGTTAGCAAGGAAATTATGATAATAGGGCAAAAATGCAGTCAACAGGATCAGCTGCAATGTAAAATTGAAAAGCGTGTCTACAGTACTGAGGTGTTACTCAACAAGGTAGATGAATTTGAAGTACGGTTACAGATTGTCGAGTATGATGTTGCAGGCATCACTGAATCGCGGCTGGAGAAAGATTGCAGCTGGGAACATAATGTCCAAAGGGTACACATTATATCGAAAGATAGGCAGGAAGACAGAGCGGTTGTCAATGCTCTGTTGGTAAACAAGGGAAATCAGATCATTAGAAAGATATGACACAGGTTCGGAAACTGTTTACTCATTATGGATAGAGCAAAGGAACAGCAAAGGTGAAAAGACTTCATTGGAGTTGTATACAGAGCCCCAAGCTGTCGTAAGGATGTAATCTACAAATTACAACGAGAGAGAAAAAGATCATGCCAAAAGTGCATATTCAATGAGTTTTTTTTTAATGCAGGTAGATTGGGAATATTAGGTTGGTGCTGGAGTCCGAGAGGAGAATTTTGTGGAATGTTTAGAATTTGAATTATTAGAGCAGCTCCTGGTTGAGCCGACTAGGGGATCAGCTATTTTGGATTGGAAGTTGTGCAATGAATAGGACGAAATTAGAGAGATTAAGGTGAAAGAATCCTATGGAACAATTGATCATAATATGATCGTATTTTCCCTGAAATCTGAAACAGAGAAGGTAAAGTCAGATGTATCACGACACAGAGGAGTATAGAGAAGTACAGAGGCAAGAGAGGGGAGTTGGCATGAATTGATTGGAAAAGAACATTGACAGTGAGGACGACAGAGCAGGGAAGACTGGAATTCCTGGAAGTAGTTCCGACGGCACAGGATATATGCATTCCCAAGAGTAGGATGTAGTCTAAAAGCAACATGACACAACCGTTACTACCAAGAGAAAGCAAAACCAACATAATAGCCAAACAGAGTATTAGTGGGAAATTCGACAAATGGGAAGCTTTCTTATACCAACAGAACAAAAAAAATCTAATAACCACATTAAGACTGTAAAGATGGAATACAAAAGTGTACTAGCCAATCATCTTAAAGAGAATCGCAAAAGTTTCTTCAGATACATAAAGTGTAAAATACAGTCAACAGTGGATATTGGACCGCTGTATAACGATGCCTTAGAGGTAGTTATTGGGGATAAGGAAATAGCGGGAAAACTGTATTTTTCACCCGTCTTCGTTGGATGTTCCAAATGTCAGCAGTCATGAAGTGTATGAAGTTACCATTAACAGAGGGAAAGTTCTTGGGAAACTAAGAAGGTCTGAGCGTAGACAAGGTACCAGGATCTGACGCCAAGGTTCTGAAAGACATCACTAAAGAGATTGTTTGTCGCATTATCAGTGACCTTTCAAGAAACAATAGATTCTCAAATGGGTCCAGAGCACTGCAGAATTGGAAATGTCACTCCACTCCTCAAGAGGAAGAAAGGAAATTATATGCCAGTTAAGCTGACCTCATTGAATCGGAAGATGCCGGAATCGATTGCAAAGGATTCTTTCTTCTTTGATCAAGGTCTGAAGTAATCCGGGGAGAAGGCAGAAGATTGGGGCTGTGAGGAATATAAGATTTTCCATGATGATATAGTGAAGAAGACTCGATGGGCCAAATAACCCGGTTCTGCTAGTACGTCTTATGGTCTTCAGAGAACCTGAAACGTCCGAAGTTAGATCCGGAAGTTTAAAGATCTGAAGTTAAATGGAGAGAGAGAAAAGTCTGCATATGTAGATTGGTCTGTTGACAGGCCTCAAGGTAGATCGGGAAGCTGACATGTTTGAAGTTAGATTGAGAGGTCAAAATGACTGAAGATAGATTGGGAGGTGAAAGGGTTTGAAGTTTGATATGGAAGCCGAACATAGGTTGGAAGCTGAATGGACTGAAGTTAGATCGGGAATCTGAAAGGCCTGAACGTAGATTCGGAGGCTGACTGGACTGGAGGTAGGTCGGGAGAATGAAATATCAGAAGGTCCATCCTTGAAGGTGAATATTGTCTCCCACGTGAGACCGCAGACAAAGAAAGTAACTGGGACTTATCTGATAGAAACGGAGACTTATCTGGTTAGCTGGCGGTTAATAGTGCTGCTCCTCAGGAAGTGGTGTTGGGATCGCGTCGTTACACGTAATACGTAAATGACTTGGATGAGTGAATAGCTGGCTTTGCTTCCACATTTGCATACGATACCAACATTAGTGGAGGGGGAGCCTCGTTTGAGGAAGCCGGAGGAATTCACAAGTACGAAAACGGATTGGGAAATTGGGCAAGGATTTGTCAGATGGAATTTAGTGTCAGGAAATTGATTGTGATGCACTTTGGTAGAATTACTAAAGGCGGAAATAACTTCCATAACGGTGCGAAAATCCATTCATAAGATGTGCAAAGAAATGTTGGTGTTATCGTGTAGGATTCTCTAAAGGTTAGCATGCAGGTTCGGTTGATAGTAAGGATGGAAAATACTGGGTTAGCATTCATGTCGAGAGGATTAAA